>NW_019417764.1:9912-43733 GCF_000390285.2 Anoplophora glabripennis | reverse complement strand
TCGCCAGTTGACTTTATTGATGCCCGAGCGCCTTAGTTCATTTCTAGTTGTAATGAGGCACATGGTCTAATTCTGAGTCAATGTTTTCACAACGTCCTTATTAGAAGAATTATGGGGATACGCCACGCCTTTCGCGCATTTCGCGGCTCATGAGATATTAAAAGATCTCTATATTTATCTATGCAAAAACCCTTGCCGCATTCATATGAGATATGAGTGCAAAGACTTCAAAGTGAAAAGCGAATGCGAGAAGTCGGGAACCTAATCTATGAATGATGCGAGACTTGACTTGAATTCGAATTCTCTTTATTCGAATGATTATTCGATTCTGAAAAGTATTCGAATGCAAGCTATTCGATTCTGAATTTTCTCGATTCTGCCCATCACTATACTGAATACTGATCTATCTATTCTGTGTTGTTGGGTCATAATAATCTGGGGGGCTAATATCAGTTCAGAGTAACTCTAAGTTCTGCAACACAGGCAAATGACTCCAAGATCTGACTGCTCTATTTTGTGATCTAAAAGGATCTGTAGCGGGACTCCTGAAATATCGATGTCGTTTTATCGATATCGAGATAATTACGAAGTCAATCTCGATCGATTCGACTCGAAATATAAATTGGTACTCTTGAAGCACATCGATATAGTCCTCTGATAAGTTCGGCAAATTTGGGGTAATGTTGTATACCACCACGGTTAAGCCAACTGAGTGATATATATATTTCTGTCTAACATACGTATTTCAACTATCTATCTCTTTTTGTTCGGCAGCGGCGTCATGCTGTTTATTTAAATTTTAAAATTAATACCTATCATCAAATAATTAAACAGAAGTTTATAAAATTATTTATTTATTCTACGAGAAAACAGTAAACCATGAAAGTTGATTAACGTCTTATGCGTAGGTACATACTCAACAAATTATTGATATTCCACATCCTTAATTTTTATTCGATTTGGAATAAAAAACATAAAATACTACCTCTGTGATTATAATTATTGTTGAAACATTAGAGCGATGAGAAGCATTTAGGATTGAAAATATTTGGAGAAGATAGTTAAAGAGGTTCAATGGATCCATTATTAATCTTTTTATTGTTTGACATTTAAAAGAAGTAAAAAGAAATATTCAATTCAATATTAAATTATTTTGTGCTTTCTGGTTTTATGCACGGTGAACATGACTGGAATGAGTAGACTTATTGCTTCAAGTCAACAAACTATTAGAGGTATAAAGAAAAAAGAAAGTCACATACATAACTTAAGTTATTTATTAAAACCTCCCCAACAATTGGATAAAATGTTCACCAACTTAGAGAAAAATATTCCGGTAAATACACACTCATGACAAGAACGAGATTTGTAATATTATGCAGTATTTATATTTATTTAATTCATAAGTACCATTATTATTAATATCGATGATTGCTCCTAAAGAACATAATTATGTTAACAGAAAATGTATATCATTAAAAAACTGTTCAAATAGTTGTAAATATAATATATTATATATAAACAAGTATTTGACACTTTACATTGGATTAGGTTAAATACGTAAAAATAAACAAAACACAAATGCAAACACGTGCATATTTGTAATGTTGAAACGAAACAGCAATAGTCAATACATGTGATAGAAGAAGAGAGCAAATCATTTCGGCTAGCCAAGACTCCTCGATATTATATCGATTCGAATGGACGGGGTTTCGATATTATTTCGATAGTAAAATTTTCAAGAGTACGGATATATCGACATTATTTCGATCTCGATTCGGAATCATCGAATCGACATTTCGGGAGTCCCTGCACTGGTGATGTCACTGCTCCGTACTCTACATGATACAAGATCTCTTGGAGCCACTAGGAGTAGCATCTAAGGAACAGGGCTTTTGTGATCTAATAGGATCTGGTGACGTCACTGCTCTGTATTCTTCATGATCCTCTTGGTCCTTGAAGCCACTAGTATAGCATTTAACGAACAGTGCTTTAGAGAATTGACATTTGATACTTGACATAAAATATAAAATGTCATTTTGTGTCACTTGATGTCAATAATGGAGTAATTAATGTGATAATAAATATTGATAAATTCTTTAATCTTATTTATTTTTTATGAAATATAAAAATACAGTGAATAATGGATATACTTCCAGGTATTTGTTAGTTGGGCCCCAACGAATCTGCACGGTTTAATGTTAATAGTGTCCTATTTGTTTTAGATCTTATTAGATTAAGGAAATGGGTATGCATTTTTGTATTTTGCCTAGTTATCGTTTTTTCCTGTATGAATCCTACTTTTTTCTTTTGTGTACCCTTCATTAACATGCTCATCGTGTTTAAACAGAACTTTATAGGCATTAGATTCATTTTAATTTTATTTTCTAGAGGGTGTTAATGCATCTTTCAAAAAAGGCCCAGGTCTTTATGAGTTTCTCATAGAAGCTGAATTACAACAATATTTTAATAGTTTCAAGTAAGTGTGCATGCTACTAAGGGTAATGCTAGAATTTGTTTTATTTAATTTATTTTTAGAAATACACTAAAGATTACTCATCCTTCTCAGTTGAAATTTACTACAGAGAGTGACTTAATTGAAATTGGAATGTCTAAACCAGAAATGCGACGTTTAAGAAAGTACTATGAAAAGCATTTTCCTCATAATTATTTATCTAAATTCAAAAAATTATTAACTCACCGGAAACATGAGAACTCTGTTACCGATGCATGTCTCTTGGCGACTACTGATTCTTTAACACTATCGAAGTCGCCAAGAGTTTCAAGTAAACATATAATTCCTGCTGCAAGTATAACCATTAACAAAGAACTGGGTATGGGAGAGTTTGGGGTTGTTCAGCAAGGTGTCTGGTGCAATGAGGGAGAACGAATACAGGTAAGGGAAACATAAAAATAGCTTATTTAAGCTATTTAACAATTTGTTTGCAATGCACTACTTATAATAAGGATAGACTTGCATTATACTGTATTGCATTGCATATAAATAAATAATAGTTTTTAAAAAATACAAAATATTAAGATTTTTTGTGTTCAGTTTCTTCTATGGCCTTATTGAATTGTATAAAAGTATTTTCAATACCTATTTAGAAACAATGTAAAGACGTGTTTAGAAGAAAATTTACTTTTTTTGATTAAAAGTTGTCATAAAAAAAAATTGAATAGGTATGCTTTTTTTGTGATAATTGTATAGTAATTAATTAATCGGAATTAATAAGCAATTTAAATATATAAATATTATCAGTTTTAGATTATACTCTGTGGTATAATGTTATACTTATTTATAATTTTCAAGGTTAATTACAAACCTTATGAAAATGTTTTTGATTATATTTGATCCAATATTAAGTAATTAAGGATACTTATTTAATAATATGGAATTAATCTTATATTATTAATAAAAATTAATTATTATAGATAATGAAATATTTAATCAGAATATGAATATGGATAAATATCTTTTTAAGTTAAATCATAAAATTATATTTCAGAAAGTTTTTAATTTTATTTTAAAACGTGTTAACAGTTACACAAATAAGAATGTAAATGATACTACAATAATTTTTATAAACAAATAAAATAGAAGCTATTTAAAATGTACAAAGCAGAAAATTTTTGTTAGGTATCTAAAAATTATTTCATTTGTATAATGCAAGTCTTTCAAATTCAATACAGTGAATTTATATAGTGATTTATAGTGTATCCTAACAAAGTGCATATATAAGTTGCTCAAAATTGCAAATCGTATACAATTATATTTATTTTTTTCGTATCAATTTTTGAAAAATCTTATTAACAATTTTACAGTGTTCAAATATATACGTTTTTATATAAGAGTTTAATATTTACTTTAATACAATAATAATTTAATGTACAGCAATATTTGAATTTAATAATTTGTTTTTACTTATTTGCTACACACTTAGAACTTATATTGAGAATTAAAAAAAAATTAATTTATACTGAAAAGTATAAATTAATAATAACAATTTCATATTTGTATAACCTTATACGGTTCTTATTGCATTTAGAATTATAAGACTTCATATAAATCAACAGTCTATTTTTAAAACTCTGTAGGTTGCAATAAAGTGCTTATCACGTGACAGAATGCAGAGCAATATGGTTGAATTTTTAAAAGAAGCTTCTATAATGCACAACATAGATCACCCAAATATTGTAAGATTTTTCGGTGTTGTTTTACCAAACGTCGAGGGAAGTTTGATGTTGGTAACAGAATTAGCACCGTTGAGGTCCTTACTGGAATGCCTTAAGGAACCATCATTGAGGTCCAGCTTTCCAGTGCTAACTTTGTGTGATTTTGCATATCAAATATGTGATGGAATGCAATATTTAGAGGCCAATAGACTTATACACAGGTATGATATTGGCGAACTTATTAGAAAGAAAATTGAATTTATGACTATTTTTGGTTCATTATTAATCCATATTTAAATTTTTTTGAAATTAATAATTAAGAACAAATGTAAAACATATTTATTTACTCACTGAATTCTTCAAAATTTATAGGAAAGTGCTAATCACAGATACAACCCATTAAATTACGTTAAAAAAAAATAATAAAATGTATAAAATAGTCTGTTACTAGTAAAAGTATAGTATATTTTTAGTAGTTCAGGTGTCAAAGTTAGATTATATTTCTTCGTTGTGGATATTAAATTTAAAATTCTATTACAATTAATTATCTCGGCAATTATTTCCAGATTCATAGCACATAAGTACATATATAATGATAGTCCCAGAATTACAGGTTGTGTTTAAATGAAGGAACACAAATGCTACCAGATAATCTTGTCATCAAAATATAAGTCAAATAGAGCTAGTCCAAAATTTCTTCATTTGCTAAATACAGTGGGTGCTTGAATTGAAATCATTTCTAACAAAATATTCCTAAAGATTTATTCTGTGAAACGAGTAGTGTTAGAGTTACTATTCTACTACTTAACAGTGTGGTGAACTTATTTTTAGATAAAAAATCAAAAATGGGTTTTTTTCCTAGTAAAATGGAAGAAATCTTTTTTCTTTAAAATACAATTGAGAATCAAATACAAATTAACTGTATAACTCACCAGGAGAAGGTAAGATAATCGGATTTTTGTAATTTTTGATATTTATAATACGTGTAGTTTGGATCTTGAATAAGAAAATAATAAGTAGTTTGGCGCAACGTTCATAAATTACCGAGATAATCGATTTTGAAGTTTTACTTGCTAGCTAAATCCACTAGATGCGACACATTTTTCAATTGGGAGCGTGGCCTAGTTGGTAACGTCTGGGTCTGACAGTCACGAGATTGGTGGTTCGAGTCTCGTCGCGTAACTTTTTTTCAAAACGCACCATATGGTTTTTTATTCTTTTTCTCATCTCGAAAATTATGAACAAACGAAATATTATAATGACTACTTATGTATAAGTTTCAAATATTTCACTAACATGCACAACTGGTTGATAAACAATATTTATTATGAATTAACAATAAGGTTTCTTTAAAAAAAAAACGAAGTCAGGTGGGATGCTATTTTATTTTATTTTTAGTATTTGACATTTTACGCAGTGTAGCATAAGCCAGAATGATAGTTATCATAGAAACATGGAAAGTAGAAATTTTTTAAGCATCTAGCATGTCGTGTAAATGTTATGTTTTTACAGACGCATTTTGTTTGCAAAATATCGATGTCAAAACAAATTTCGTTAACATTTTGAAAGATTGTTCTTTCATTGCACAGTTTCGATGCTTCTCTACCCTTTGTGGAATTTATCGAAACTTTATGCCCGAACAGGTGTGTTCTGTAAGCGGTTTTTCTCAACACGATTGACGACCCACACAACCTAGCTTAAAATTTTAATCAAACACTTGAAGAATATTCATACATACAGTTCTTATAATATTTCGTTTGTTCATAATTTTCAAGAAGAGAAAAATAATAAAAAACCATATGGTGGGTTTAAAAAAAAAATGTCACGCGACGGACTTGAACTAGCGATCTCGTAACTGTCAGACCTGAACGCTACCAACTAGGACACGCTCTTAGTTGAAGAATGTGTCGCATCTAGTGGATTTAGCTGTCAGGTAAAACTTCAAAAGCGATTATCTCGGTAATTTATGAACGTTGCGTCGAACTACTTCAGAAAATTCTTATTCAAGGTCCAAACTACACATACCATAAATATAAAAAATTACAAAAATCCGATTAACTTACCTTCTCCTTGTCAGATGGTGTCACATATATCACAAATTAATTAGACAGCAGCTTTTCAAGGATCATTGAAGAGATCCTTTGAAAATAGTTTTTATGTGTGCTATTAATAAAAATAACAAATTCAATATGTTAGTTAAATATTTTAAAGCAGTATTTGTTAATTTTTCATTAATTTTGCAGAGATCTGGCTGCCAGAAATATATTAGTATTCTCCAAAAACAAAGTAAAAATCTCAGACTTTGGCCTAAGCCGAGCATTAGGTCAAGGCAAAGACTACTACCAAACTAATTTTAACGTTAATTTAAAATTACCCATAGCCTGGTGCGCTCCAGAATGCATAAGTTATTTACGCTTTACTACTGCCAGTGATGTTTGGGCATTTGGTGTGACCCTCTGGGAGATGTTTTCCTACGGTTTCCAACCATGGGCCGCCCTAACAGGTCAGCAGATTTTGGAAGCCATAGATGAACCTAATTGTCAGAGGTTGGAACAGCCAGACTGTTGTCCATTGGAACATTATAATTTGATGTTGGATTGTTGGAGACATGAAGCTGCCACAAGGCCTAGATTTGCTGACATCGGACCTATTTTGGCAGAATCTAGGCCTGAACAGGTTCAGGCTAAACTGTCTTCGAGTGAAGGGCCCCACATGTTAACTTTCAGAGTTGGGGATGTTATAACTGTATTGGATAAAAAGTAAGTAAACTCTAAAAAATTTTACTACTCTCTTGATTTTATATACAGTGTTTAATTTCTTGAAAAATTTAAAAGTGACCTCAAGCAAAGTACCCTAATTTTTGAAATATGGAGAAGTGGCATTAATAAAGAGATATTATTAGTATAAGTAGTAAAGGCACCTCTATTGTTCATGTCTCACGGAACCGGATTATTCACAGATAATTAAACAACAGATAATGGAAGTATATACTTTTTTATTTTGTATATACGCATACAAATATACATACATGTTTTTGTTCAAATGGTTAAAACATTTATTTTACTTTTTATACCTTAATTTGTTGCCATGTTACTAATCGTTAATGCAATAAACAAAACATAATTTAAATAGATAAAAAGAAACTGATCTAACTGCATACGCTTCCCACATTTGAACATGCCACAAGTGTCCAAATAAAAAAAAAGTTATAGAAATACCCGAAAATAACCTTATGTGGATTATCTAATCCACATAAGGTTATTTGAGGTTCTACTGCAATTCCAAGAAGTATTTTAAAAATATAGCCGTCGACTGATCATTTTGGCCCAACGGTTTTTTTATACCCAACAAATACAAAAAAAAGGATAAAAGTAACTAAATGTTTTGTTTATTGGCAGATCAACAGTAACCGTTTTCTTAAGGTTGCTGTACTGTTAAATTTTAAAACATCAGACAAGTTTTCATTTTTATGAGGCCAAAATATGATATGTCTTAAATATCAAGTCTGCATCTTGAAAATGACTTATGTTCATATGAACTTATTTTCTTATTTTAAAGTGTATCACAAAGCAGAATTTGATGTGTGAAATTCGGGACACTCTGTATACTGCTTATATATATTTCACCATAAAATTGTGCTTATAGTGGTGTAAATAGCTTTTTCTATGGCCTCTATCTGAAATATGTGTTCCGTACCACTTTTGCTGTTCGGAAACTGGATAATTTGTGACAAAAATTCAAACACAATGAAAACATGACTTAAGCATGCAGCAAAGTGACATAAGTATGCCGGAAAGACTTTTCTATAAGGTTGTACATCTCAATTGTAAATGTATGCACAGAGCGTTAATTACAATTAATCGTAATTCACATAGTAGTCGGAAGCGCATCACATGTTTTCACAACTCGACAAGTGTCAGTCCGCATTAATTTAATATATGCAAAAATAGACAGCATTTATTCTGATATTCAAAATACTGCATAGAAAATAATAAATAAATTCCATAATATGTGATTTCTTGAAATTATTAATCTGTTATAAATTAACAAAAACTGCTATCCAACAAAAAAAATATATATGACTGTATAGTTGTTACGATCTCAATTGGAACCGCATAAAAACATTTAACTCATAAATTCTATGGAATCCACAGATGTCCAGAAAAATTTAGCCCTGTCTCATCTAGATATACTATATTCCGAGCTATATTACCATATAATTACCATACGATTGCCAAGTTTTTTATGTTTAAAATCGGATTTTAATAAAGCATGTTGTAAAATATCTAAAGATTTATAATTATAATCAGGATAATTGTTTAATTTATTTTGAATCATGTTTAAAGTAGGAACTTTAGTTTCTTTATACATATTATAAATTGTGCGCCGCATTACGTCTGGTAAAATGGTCAATTTTCTTTAATTTTATATTTTTCCGTTTCCTCTTTGTACCGTGATCAATCCTTCTTTAATTACGGGATAAATTGTCATTTTTGATAGCTTAGTTAATTCGTTAATCCGTTTCCTAACATTTTTATCACATTTTTCACTATTTTCAATTTTCAAACATTCATATATATTTAATATATTACGTTGACTTTTTACGTGTAAATATTTGTTTTTAAACTCTCAGTTTGTTTCGTTACTTTCGACAAAAACCGGTTCCACTATTTTGGGATTTTCCCGAGTTATTTCTTTATCCTCCGCTTCAAAGAGTCTCCAGAGATCCATGCTAAATTACTAGATAATTACATATAACATTTATTTTAATAACTATTACCCTTTACTGGTTACGATATGAACAAATAATAATATCAACTAATAAATAATAATACGTATTATACCAACAACATACCCCGCCAAGCAATGCTCTGCACTGCACTGGCAAAGCTAAGTGAACCTGTGTACCATACAAAAAAATTATTTACGACCTAGTGGACCAATACAGGTTTGCTTTGATGACCAGCATGCCGCCGTCAATTCTACATCAGGCGGACTGGTTTATCAATACCGGACTCGCCGAATTTTTATTCGAATATAAATTACGAGACACATCATGGTCAAAGCATAGGAAGAAATTTCGGGAGTACATACGGTCTTGTGCTTTAAGATTTAAGATTCCATTTGACATCTTAACAACTTTAAAAAATTTGAAAAGCAGCACTCGCCTATGGCTTATGCCACAACTTTTCCTAACTCGTTTAAAATTAACACTTTGCTGCACTTACTACAAAACATATTACAGTACGATCTCACTAATCCGGCACCATTAAAAACCTAAGAGTGCCGGATTACTGGAAAATTCGGATTAATGGAAAATGTATATGTAAACAGTATTAAATTAAAAAACTTTTCTTTTAATTGTTTATTAACAAAGGGATTGGTACATAGATACATACATATTACAGTTGTGTATGCATATATATATGTATATTGTAATGTTTTTATGTTTCTGTAAAATAATCTTTCAACTAAACTATAACTGTATAAACTGTATTCTTCAAGAATAGTAAACAAACGTGGAAAAAATAACGCCAGATTACTGGACGTGCCGGTGTAGTGAAGTGCCCGATTATAGAGATTATACTGTACTATGTTCTGTTATGGATTGGGATTGTCTAATTATTTTATTTTGTTCCGCTCTTTAACTTTAATTAATTTGTTTCTAATTATTTTCACTAATTTCCATTGTTTTTTTTATAAAGGTAGCATTACCATCACACACTTTAAACTTTAAAAGTTCATAAAATATGTTATATATATGGTGTTAGAGTTTCCTTAAAAGAAAATACATTTTTCTAAATTCCCATTTTCTACAAAATTTTCTTCACCGTAAAGACGTTTGAAATGTGCATTTTTAAAATTATCCGGTTTTATCTCTGTCATAGGAAAGGGAGGTGGCAGTTATGTTATCATTATATTTAGATAACCTGCCTTGATAAAAAATATTAAAATGTATGTATTTTTTATAGGACACATCAGCCTTTATGGAAAGGTGCAACAACAAGTGGTAAGACAGGATTATTTGATCCCGTCAATGTTGTGGCTTATCTTGGTAGTGATTTACCAAGTTCCTCCTTCTTGCGCACAGATAGTACTAGGTCTTCGGCCAGGAGGAAATTGAGAAGTGAAATGATCAGTGCACCTCAAGGTGATTTAAAACATACCGGCCATGTTGGACTTGATGGGGCATATTTTGGAGATCTGAGCTTTTTAGGAGGTTCCAAAGGAAATGTTAGTTATTTTATATGGGGTATTCCATGACAAAATGCACACACTTTATGTCAGACTGAGGCAAACCAAGTAGAATATGGAATTTTATAGAACTCATTTAAAGTGATAAATGTCATGTTTTTCACACAGTTTTTTCAACTTTTGAATTAATATTATTTTTGTACATATCAGCACAACTTCCTATCAAAATTTTGCAGATTTTACAGAAACATTTTATTTGTTTGTCTCATCGGAAAGTTTTCTTTGTATATTTGCAAAAAAAAGCAATTGAAAACAGTTCTTCTTGAAGCACAATATATAAAAATCTGGATAAATAGCTAAAACATAAATTATTGCAATGATAAATTGTGACAAATAATTTAGTCACTCTAATTTTCCCAGTACCGCCATGGAATTTTGAAATTTCAACATCAAAAGACGTCATCCTGTATATCCAGAAATTTTTTGAGACTTTTTTAAGTAGCGTTTCCATATTCGCCACAAGAATATGTACAGTTTATTTTGAAATATTCAGTATATTGCACTCGAAATACTAATTCCAATTTAAAATGTCAAATATTTATGCTACAAATTTTCTTGTAGTACGGCAGTGTTCCTACTCAGGTAGTCGCTCCTTATAGACCCCACACCCACAAGGATCTTGAGGCTGCCCCCCTTCTTGAAGGTGACCATGTTCCTGCACCGGCACCTCTTCAAGATCACGAGTATCATGAAATAAGTGATGAAGAGAACACGCACAGTCCCAGTTTAGATTTGGGTCCGTCCTTGATGGCCGAAATGGAGATGATGTTTAGTTCGTTGGGACAACAAAATCATTCTGTAGATCACGAGGGTTCCTCCAACAGGAGTAACGAGTTACGGGAAAAAATGAACACAAAATCGAGGAAACAGGCCACCGTGAAACCGATTTCAGCACACGATCAAAAGACACTAGATACTGCGATTGCATTAGCCAATGAAATCACGACAAGGTATGATTATGGTGTTGTAAGAGCAAGTATTTTAATTGTTTAATATAAGTACAGTAATACCCCGAACTTAAGCAATAGGTAGGACTGAGTGATAAACGTGTAAGTTGAATTCGCATAAGTCGGGGTATGATTTTGATGATTCAAAGATTTTTCTTCTCATGTAAAATTTTCTCGTAGAACACTAATAATTTTTTTATTTCTTGTTTTGTAGCAGAAATGCGCTCTTCGTTGGAGTACAGTAAAATCTCATTAATCCGGCACCATTAAAAATCTAAAAGTGCCGGAGTATTCGAAAATTCAAATTAATGGAAAATAAACGTTACTTTTAATTCTTTATTAACAAAGAGATTGGTACATAAATACATATATACATATTACATTTATGTATGTATATTGTAATGTTTTTATGTTTCTGTAAAATAATCTTTCAACTAAACTATAACTGTGTAGACTGTATTCTTCAAGGATAGTAGACAAACGCGGAAAAAATAACGCCGGATTACTGGACATGCCGGTATAATAAGTGCCGGATTATAGAGATTCTACTGTATATATTTTCCAAAATTTGTAACCTTTTTTCAATTGTTGCCTGTTGCTGTGTCTGTCTAGTTTCAAATTCCTCTTTTGAATCTTCAATCGGACAATCACACAGAGCATCCAGCCCTTCACAAAAAAATTGCAAAAAAAAATCAAATGGCGATTGTACAAAAACTATTAGCTCGACAGAATTAGGATTTTGCACACATAAAATACATGTAAATAGCTACCTGTATGCAAAGTTTTAGTTCTTAAAATTAATAAATGGTGGAGTTGTGAATTTTTAAAGAAAACGTCAAATTTTCTGGTTTTTCTGGATTTTCTCCGGTTCTAACTATCAGATCGGATCATTCGACCTCTCATTATCTTCGTAATTTCATTCTCTACGATTTGTCCATTGACAACATTAAGATTGTTTCAGTAGTTTCCATTTTATAGTGCAGAAAGTGTGCAGAATTCATCTACTAACTGTCCTTCACATAATCGCACAGTTGGTTTGCAGGTACTTTTTATGTCAAATTATGGTTATTATTTCGCTCTGTTGCTTGACTTATAACATATCATTACTATCGACTTCTAAATTTTTTTGTTTGGCAAGATCGACAACTTATCCAATTACATTACCAATTTTATCAGGTTTTGACGCTGATTCCACTTGAGTTTCAGTGGTCATAAAAAATGGACAGTTTTTTTCCAGATGGCATTTAAATTTTTTTTGTGAAATTTCATTCCAAGATTGCTTAGGATTATCATAGCATATCCATTTTTCATTGCAGTTACAATGCGATGCAAAAAACCCTTTTCTAAACATGTGCAAAAATGCCATTCGGTGTCTCTTGGCTTCAACTCATGCGGCAATCAATGTCCTTGCTTTTAAATAATTTTTCATGCTTTCAAATGTGTGTGATCAACTCCTAATGATTCTGCAAGTTCAGCTGGCATCTGACAATGAGTTCATCAAGTCATTCTTTATCTTCAACACTAAAATCATTTAAGCGTTTAAACCAATCTCTGTATGTTGTTTGCGACAGGGCATGGTTGGCATATATCTCAACAAGAATACGGTGTGCTTCAGCTGCAGATTTCTTTTGATTAAAGTATTGCAGCAAATACAAATTTTTCGGCATAAAATTCGACTTGTTTAACACATGACATGAAAAAAAAAGTTGTTTACACTTCGGCAAAATAACATACACTGAATTTCAAGCTTGCTTATAGTCCTTTATAGGTGGGTTACTATCTTAAACTACATTTTTACAGTTCTGGTAATGCCATCTGTAGAAAATCAGCGAGAACTTAATCAACGTCCCTATAGAAATGTTATTTCTCTAAATATCTTAACAAATAACATTATTGAAACTAAACATTAAAAATTGGAAGAATATTGAGGCACATTTTGAAATCTTTTTCTAAAATTGATTAAAACATGAGTTTATTTAAATGTTTCGTTAGAAATTGTTAATTTGTTCCAAAATTGTAAAAGTTATCCGAAACACGATACAAAAATTGACTTGCTATAATTTATTAAATAAACGTAACCAGCACATTTCGTATCTTCTACACCACTGGTTTAATTTTTTTTGCTATTTAATCCATATATTGTGAATACACAATTTCATTTCAATTCATTCCTTCAATTGTTCAGAGGATATTTAGAGATCTAACATTTCTTTTTAATAACTGCAACACCCTGTGTTTATAAAACAAAGGATGGAAGGGCGAATGTTTAAATGAGAAACTATTCTTAAGTTTAGATGAGGGAGTTGCTCCTTCATTTTTGACTTGTGTTTTACCCTGTGTTCGTTTCATTTTTAGATCAATGTCTGCACCAGTTCCTACTACTCCAGCTTCTCCCAGTAAGAAGAAATTTAGTTTTAAATTCCCTTCTGTACATGAACAAGATAAACATAGCGAGAGAAGAAATTTTTCAGAAGAAGCGCTCTCTACGTCCGATCTGCAGGTATGATGATATTTATTATAAACAGCGAGGAAAATAAAAAATAAATCAAAACAAAAGTACTAGTCTTAAGGAACTATTGTCTTTGTAAAACCTTCAATACTTTGAGAGAATCCTTAATCGTTCAGTTTAGATATATTTTTTATTACAAATTCAACAATAGGCGATACATCATTGTTCTATGTAGTAGTGCAACCAGAAATTTGAGTAAAAGTGTTATATATTTTAACCAGTGGTAGTTCTCTTACGAGTATAATACAACAGTGTCAAAAATGGAAACTTCATTTGATATTTTCTTAAATTTACGTTTGCAAAGGAACCCGTCATCATTTTTCTTCATTATTTTTCATAGGAAAAAATGTGGGAGGATTACAGTAATGTCAAATATTTTTTATTTTCTGATGTTCCGAAAACAATAATTATTGAGCATCAGGTTACAATTTTTTTTTTATTGCAATAATTTGTTTATTTTTATATATCTGCATGGTTACTATTACAGCGATACAGGGTCGCTTAAAATAAAATTTTTCTCCACAACTGTTCTGTTTTTAATTGCCACAATATGCAATCTGAGAAGTCACAATGTTTATCCAACACATGCATTAATCTCTATAATAGTGTTTGATTGTTGTTTGTGTATGGTCGAGAACGTAGTAAAACTTACCTCGATGTTACATGAGGTTTGTTTCTAGTGGACTGGAAAAGAGGAAAATTGGGAGAAAAGCGAAAGTTTTGAATTATGATAATTCTGCGAGCTGAGTCATGCACACCTGTCGTGAACCTTACAGTCTTACATGTACTTATTCCCTGTTTAACGCGCTTGTCCCTTCATAGCAAGTGCCAGAGATTAGTGTGAAAAGTATATAATATAAATATATATAATCGGTTAAGGCTGGTCGTCTGTTTTCGTCCGAATTGGATTTTTCAGAAATCGGAGAAAGAAGTGCGAATGATCCCATTTCAGTTAAACATATTGCAGGTCGTACACTGTCTCCAAATTTATTTGTGCGAATTCGGACGATAACATGCGATGCAGAATCTATCCGAAAGAAATGGGATTGTTCGCAGTTGTTCTGACGAATCGATAGTAACCACTTGTGACATATCGATGGATGTTGAAAATTGAATTAATCTGATTCGTGATAAAACACCTCTGTGGGATATGACCGACAGATCATATCATCACGTCTTTAAATCATCATGTAAATGATGAAATTCTTTGAATTCTTTCCGTTTAGCTAATATGTCATTAACCCAACATTTTTTGTTTTAATCTCTAATCGTCTAAGAAGATAATCATCCATATTATTAGCAATTATAATATGCTGATTTGACGAATCAGTATGTACGACTGACTTTGTACAAAGCAAAAACTTGTCCAGTGTACGATATCACATGGGCGAAATCTGACTAAATTATTAGTCCAATTTCTGACAAAAATAATTCGGACGAAAACGTATCCAAAGAACGACCAGCCTAAACAGAATGAAAATGTAACTAATTATTACTTACCAGTTATTAAAAATAAAGAGAGAAAATAAAAGAAAATTACTTAATTACTAGCAGTGGTGCAGTATCACTTGTTTTGCTGGCAAATACAGTTTTCTCGAAGTGTCCAAATTAATATATATGATTATTTTGGCATATTTTTTCCCCAGAAATTTAACACAAAAATCAAGCATATATCATTGAATTCCAAAAAATCCATCAGATTAAATAAAAAACATGTACAGGGTTTTTCACGTAACCCGTTCATTAAAAGTTTTTAAACTTCCAGTTGCAATAGAAATTTGAAATTTTGACAGCAATCTGGGTTCAATTCATTCTTTTTAACTGAAATATTTTCAAGTGTGGGGTACTTCCGATTTTGCCAGAAATGACCTCATCTCCGTTATTTTAAATGGAATACCCCATTTTTTATATCATTTATCTATTCTAGGACTTATTTTGAGGGACTTCTGTCACCATGTCTTGAAAATTGATGGTTTTTGAAATATTTAAATTTTTTTAAAAACTGAGGTGCAATATCACGATTAATATTAAATATCTCTTAACATCTGTATAGCTGGAAATGTCATACTTACATTATTAGTAGTATATGTTATGTATTCATAGAAAATGTGCCACATTTGACCCATCTATGCACAGGGTTCTCAAAATTTTGTGGCCACTACAGTAATTTTCAAAGATTTATAACTTTTTTTTTTTTTTCAAATGGATCACCAACAACTTTATTAGTCAGGAACATGTAGAATTAAATTCTGCGATGAGTAATATTGAGGTTTCCTATACTTATATTCAACAGTTTCGCGATTATTTAAAAAAGAGGAAGCATCCGTTAATTTGCGTCCGTTAATCCTTGATTGCGGATTACCAAGTTAGATTTGAAATTTATAAAGAAAATTTCAATTCCCAAAAGTGTCTTTTTATATACGAAATTTTAACTTAAACTAAAGACAATAAAATACATGCATAACTTCAAAGGAAATATTTGGGAAGATTTTTTACTTAACTAACGAATGCAAATATCAAGATATGAAAGCTCTATTGAGACATGGACTTATGTCTCAAATCTAACATGTTAGACAGAACTTGTGACTATTTGTTAGGTGACCGTTTGTTCGTTAGTCTTTCTTTCATACAGTGTGGTACACTCTTGATCACACCTGTGACTCTTTTATTATTAGGGATATACACATCAAACCTTACAACACTAATCAAAATGTAAATGTTCAAATATGCAAAAATATATAGGAGGTTCCATTAAAAACGATCCGTATTAAGCTCGTTTCTCTGTAGTGATGTTCAATTGTTTTCACAACTTCAGTAAACTTTGATTATTTTATATAATTTCTCTTTTTATGCATTCTTTATGTCTCAAAAAATAACAGAAAATAGGTGGTACCATTTGTGTTGGTAAACTGGCATTTATTGAGGGAAAATTAAGTCCGGCTATTAAGTTTTCTATCTATGTGCAATCAACGGATCTACATAGTGTGAAGCCTTCAGACCGACTGAACAAAATTTTGTTAGTATACAGTGTAGGAAAGTACCGATGGTCTATCAGAAGTTAGGTGAGAGCGATAAATTAAGCCGTAGAAATTCATGTGATAGACAAGGATGGCTATAATGAAGGCGTCTAATAGTCAACACCCATTTCGCCCTTCCACAAATAAGATCCACTTCTTATTTGTGGAAGGGCGAAATGGGCGTTGACTATTAAACGCCTTCATTATAGCCATCCTTGTCTATCACATGGATTTCTATGGCTTACTTTATCGCTCTCACGTAACTTCTGATAGACCATCGGTACTTTCCTACACTGTATGTATAGCTACCATAAAGATATAACATTTTACATGAAGTGAGTTTTTGACAGTTGTCATGGATATGCACATTGAACAGTGTACAGCAATCAGTCTGTTTTAAAGCTCATAAAACAGCCTCGGAAACATATCACCTGTTACAAATGGTGTACGGTGAGGAGTGCATATCACATTCAAATTTGTTCCTGTGGTTCGGGAGGTTTTCTAATAGATGGGACAATGTGCACTATGACGAGAGGACGGGAAATTTCTGAACAAGTTGAACGAATGAAAACATCAAAGCTTTGTGCTCTGCGCTAAAGTTTGATCGTCGATTAACCATCAGAATGTTGGCAGATCGTTTACAATTGATGGACGATCCTATTTCAGTGCAGAGTGCACTGCTTTGATGTTTTCCTTCGTCGGTTTCCATCACGGAACATCCCGAATCACAGGAAGACAGACGGACATGATACACACTCCTCACTGTACACCGTTTGTAACAGTTAATAAGTTTCCGTGGCTGTTTTACTTTAAAAGAGATCTGAATTGCTGCACCTGTTCAGTGTGCGTTTCCATGACAACTCATATTAAAACTCACTTCACACAAAACATTATAACTTGCAGATACACATATATTGATGAAATTTTGTTTAGTCGCTCGGAAGGCTTCCCACTACGTAGTTCCATTGACTGCACATAGATAGTTTCACATATTTATCATTTATAAAATCAGTCTTAGAACTTAATAGCTGGACTGTATATCAATGTAAATATGCTGAATACATTTTCTTAAAAAATTAAACCACAAAACTGGAATAAAATATTTTTGTCAGCTCTGAAAAACTAATTCTATTTTTAATGAAAATCATCTCTTGATTTCATGGTTAGCTTTTAAATTAACTTCAGTATCTTCGTATGTTTAGAAAACATTTATATGTAATTTTTTTTCTAAAAACCCTAAACCTAAACCTTAAATATAAGTGCTCCAAACGCAAATCTTTACATAAGAAGATATTCTTAAATTTGGATGAGAGAAACTATTCTTTATTTTTGACATACCACTTCTATTGATAAAATAAACGAACCACCACTGGTTACATTATGTTTTGTTAGATTTATTCTCGTTAATATTGATTAAATTAATCTTTGTTTTGTACACATACTAACACTGAATTTTTTTCCCTCTACCTTTTCCCTTGTTATTTTAATTTCTTTAATTTAACTTCCACGAATTATTTAGAAGTTTATGAGTTCTCCCTCGTCCCTCGATGAAATATCCAATCAGACTCTTCGTTTGCCTTTGTGGGACAAGGCATCTGCCGAATTTTATTTTGCCAAATCTAGAGAACTGCTATCACGGCCTTTTCCTTCTGCTCGTGTTCCACACAGTTCGTGTCGTAATTTGAGTAACTATAATAATGATAATTATATGCATCAACCGTTCGATTTTGAAAGTCAATTTCAAAATTTATCGTTTGAGGATAACTATTACAGGCCTCACGCGCAATATAGGGATAGAACATTGATAAAATCTGAGAGTATGTCTAGGAAAACATACACTGATCCTCGCTATAGGCTGGATTCGAATCGAAAATTTTATAGAGACAACGTCCCATTTAATGCGAATGGTTCACAGTATTTCGAAACATCGTATATTTATTACAAGACTGATATAGTGGATGATAATTTTCAAAAAATTCAATTAGAGAATCAGCCAGATAAATCTAAAGACTTTTTCGAAAGGCCGCGTACATTAAGCTTTAGCGAAACACAGGAACCTTTTAAAAAGAGGAATGGTCGTAGTATTAAAGACCGAAATCGTAGGCGTCAATCTTATAATCCTAGAGCCTACGAATCCAGTTCAAGTGACAGTGATTGCATTAGTATAGGCTCGGTGGATTTGGATTGGCGGAGGCGGAGGAGGTTTTCACGGTTAACAAGTTCAAATAGTAGTATTCGTTCCGAGATGATAAAACGGTCGACAAATCCATTCCTGAAACCGTCATTTAATATCAAAGCAATGGGGAGGTCTCCGCCGCCAAGTAATAGCATTTTGAGCGGATTGTCCCCCACTTCTGTAACTAGATGTCAACGTTCATCAAATTCTACAAGTTCTGATTCTAGTTTGTAAATATGCATTTTTATACTAGTTTATATTATACTAAAACTTTGTTATACACATCTATATTAATATTTATATCTATATACATCACTAAGATAAGCGCGACATTCCCTCCTATAATGTTAGAGCAACATGCACTTTTTAAACTGTTGTACTTATTTACTCCTTCACCTTGTTTTTCTTTTTATTACCTTTTTTAGTTTGTTTATTGTTTATTTTTCCCTTTAGTCTAAAGTTACACAAGAGGCACACTTGGCGTACCAAGGTCTTGTAGAGAGCCCAACCAATGAGGTAACGCAGGTAACATATATATTATTTGACGGACTGTAAATGCTAAAACTTGTTAATTTTAGTTGATGGTGACAAACCCGTTAAGGATTTTACGTTCTGGTCAACCCGTAATAAATACCAGGAACAGATCGGCCAGTTTAGCCAGTAGTACTCTTCCTCCTAAACTGCATAGTTCTGCCAGAAATTCAATTCCGGATAATTTAAATGGTTCACAAGGTAAGTTTTGTACTGAACATTGTCCGTATTTGAAAATTACAGCGTGTAACAATGACATTCGTGTGTTTATTGTTTCATACAGTGTTTTCAAAGTTGATGCATTTTTTTTGTAACGGAAAATTTGTAAAAATAGGTAATTTGACCAAAAATCACCTATATAAAAGGTACAAAATAATGGAGCTATTAATTATTAATGGTATGCTCAATAAGTTCTTGCTGTTTTTTGAAGATATTGTCCATATCGCTAGCCACTACATTTTCCCATCTTTCTGACAGCATTTTAATTCCATGTCGGAAAAGCGACACGTCTTTTGGGGCTATCCAACAGTTCACTAATTTTTTGGCATTTTCATAAGACTAAAGTGCTGGTCAGCCAGGCCACGTGTCATCGATTGAAACAAGTGATAATCAGAAGGGGCAATGTCTGGCAATTATGGCGGATGGAGCATTTCAACATGTGGCTGAGCATTGCTATGCTCCACATTCATTTTGTTGTGTCTCTGCTTGTACAGCGGCCATTTTTTCTTCAATGCTTGACTCAAACACATTAATAGTAATCGATACCAATCTCCCATGATGCATGGCCGATACAATGCAGAAAACCTTCTTCTGCTATTGTAGTAGCTGTTCACACGTGCAAAGACGTCGCTTGAAGTCTCTCGGTTTCAACTCGTCCTTGCTTTTGAATCATTCTTAATGCTTTCAAATGTTTCAAAATTGTGTGATCAACTCCTTATGATTCTGCAACTTCAGCTAACTCCTGACACGAGTCTCCTTTTAATTTTTTACATCCACCTAAAATAAGATATGTCCCATCTTTGTGATATATCAAAAATCAATATTATGGCATTGTAAGTAAAGGCAAACAAAAACAAATTTAAGTCCTCATTGATATTTTTGTTTTGTTTTAAAGTTCAAAGAAGAATTTTGATTTGGGATTTGAGAAACGATGAAATACGAAATCGTTTCTCACCGACTACACCAATTAAAAAGAATTCTTCAGTAAACAGAGAATCCAAGAATAGAGTATTTTGGCACTTATGAACGCTATTGGAAGGTAAAACAATACTGTCAAGTATATGTGCATTATGAATTGTTTGTGAAAATTTTTCCTTTTGTATCTTATCCCTCTTTCGTTCTTGTTCGTGGTTTTGTTTTTACTGAAACCTTTTCTAGTACTACGTTCCAGTTTTGTTCCTGACTTCATTTCACATTAAAATTAATTTTAACTTTTTTCAATTAAGCACAGGGACAGAAGTGAAATATTGATTTTTTTAATGTTTTGTTAAAAAGAAAAATCAATTACAGTTTTAGTTTATCTTGTATTTATTTAGTTTATAGCATATAAAACAATTCAGAGCTATTAATTTCAAAATGATGTGGAGAAACTACTATTATTCAAAATACAAAAAAATAAATATTCAAATAAAAGTTAAAGGGATCATATATCATTTTAAAATTATTTGCAAATATATAAGGTAGTATAAGAAAACATAGCAGTTAATTTTTTTTAGATAGAATATCCTTGATCTATTGGTTTTTGGACAATCCATTGCCAATAATCCTTTAACATGTGAATTTTTTTTAGCAAAAATGGGTAAAAATAATCTACATTTTGTTGCAGTGCTGTCATATACAGGGTGTAACTTTAAGTAGGGGTAATTTTTTAGGCAGAATATTAATCTGAATTATTTTTTTTATCAAATGACTGGTTGTATTATAAATCGTTTTTTTTTTAAACTGCATTTAACCTCTTATCTACACTGCCATTGGGTTGTGTGTCTGTTGTTACCTATTGAACTAATTGTATGAAACCAATGTAGTGACAGAGAAGAAAGATGCAGTGGAAAATATTTTTGTAAAATGTCGTGGTGACGTTACCTTGCATGCAACGGTGGGCGGAGCCTCGCTCTACCTCGGGCGAGCATATAAAAGCCGGGGCGTCCCGGTCTAGAAAGCTCACTCCGCATTTAGACAGTACAAGCGCTATATCGCTGAGGCTCTCAGCACACTGAAAAAAAATCAATCGCATCGCTGTCGTACCAGCGATACCTACAAAAAAAATTCGTACTCTTGCAGCACTTTTGGTTTTTCGTTTAAATAAATCTTTAATTTCAAACCTACCTTTCCGCTTCCCGATTTCTACTTGCAAAAGAGAAATTAAAATGTAAAAAAATAATAAAGTAAAAAAAAAGTAAACAAATTAAACAAAAGAGAGGTGAAAAAAGAAAATAAATTAAAGAATATGTAAAGAAAACCAAAACAAAAGCAAACTAACAAAAAATATAGAAACAAAAACAAAACAAAATAACAAATAAAAAAAATAATCAAAACCTTCAAACCAACATATATAAAAAATATATAATAATAAGTAAATAAAAACATTCTTCGAGCCTATCCATGGAGAGCCAGCAGAGGATGGGATGTCAATCCAGGACTCATTTGGATTTCCAGAAGGCCTTAGAAGAAGACAAAAAGCAATTGCATTTGTATGACTGCTATTTTATAAAATGCACTTATTAAAAAGTAAATAAAACTACTCGCCAATCTGATAGATTTGAAATATTTTTAAACATTGCAAGTTTTGAATAAAAAGTATTTGTTGCTGTTTTTTAAAGCACTGTGTTTAGTTTTTGAATCTCAGTATTATTGACCTCTGACACTAACTTAGTTTAGGGAAACTACATACTGTCAATCCATCTGATGGCCAATGTTTAAGGCATTTTAGTTTTTTATTGATTTATAAGAAGGTGTTTGTAATATGGTAGGCAATTTTTATATTAAGTTTAATTTTATGGTAAAACTTAAAATGTTGCTTCGTGAAGTGTCTTGTGTAATGTAAGTGTATAACCTTATAAAGTTATTTATTTCAGCACTTAGCAATGGTATGGCATGTTTGTGTGTGCATTGTTTAATTTCTCTGTAATATGAAAAGACATGTACCTATATTAAGTGAAATGAGAGGTGACAACAGTGCATGCCGTACCTCCCAATTAGGAGTCGCTAGCGGCTGACGCGCGTAGTTGTTTGAGGTTAAACTAGCTTGTCCAGTGGTGGGGTATGAAAATTACAAAAAAATATTTAAAACAATGTTTTTACAACAAAGTCAAAGGCAGCCTTCACTCGAAGTTACACCCTGTACAATTTACTATTTTTCACATTTACAAAATATATAAGAATAAAACATTGCACATGTGTATACAGGGTGAGTCATTAATAATGCAGCTTAATGACAGATTGTTAACGTCAAAATATAGGTTTTGAGCCAAATATGCCTTAGCTCATTTTTGTTCTACAGTGTTAAAGTTGAAAAATTGTAGTTTTACATTTTTTGAGGTGGCAAATACAAATATGCAAACAGTGTTGGGGTCACGTCTAGGGGGTGCTTGTTATACTGTCTTTTCAACGTAAAAATATGTCCAACGTTTTGTATTTTACAGTTTTTAATTTTTTAACTAGAAATTATTGAACTACGTTCAATTCTAAATAAAAAAGGTATACTTGTTACAAATCGATACACTTAACCGTTTTCGAGATACAGACATTTTAAGTTTTTGAGATTCTTTACAAATTTTCAAAACAATTGGCCCATACATACTTGAAATACAGCAAAAAATTAAAAATAATTTTTCAACTATAACACCCTGTAGAACAAAGACAACAATTGACTAAGGCATGTTTGGTTCAATCGCTATATTTTGGCGGTAACAGTCTGCCATTAAGCTGTGTACCATTATTAATAACTCACCCTGTATATAAAAATATATTTATTTAATGCGATGTATGCGCTTCTCCGAGTTAATTTGTAATACCAAAAATGGTAGAAGCATTTATTATATTAGCTAAGTATACTTAGAAAAATATATTAGTGATTGCATGAAATATTATAAAATGCAGATCATTGTCTGTTTAGACAACAATCAAAAATATTTTTAGAAATTTTTCTCCTATTCTACATCATATCCTAACGTTAACTATAGTTGCGAGTAACCACCCTTCCAAATAATTCAAATAAGCATTATTTGTTCAAAACAGTAACTTCTCTCTACAATTGTTGAAATATGCTAGGTTAAAATCAATGAAGGATGAAGTGAGACGATGCTAAACTAACAAAAAACAGGACAAGATAAAACAGTAGCACATGTTAACACAATTATATAAAACAAAAAATGCATTAAATAAATGTTTAGTAATTTTTATGAAAGAGCAAACAACTTTTTTGTATCTTGAATAATAATAGAGCCATTGTACTTTGTTCTCACACTAATTGACCACCCTGTATCTGCGACAGTTAAAGAGCATTATAGATAAAAATTGTGATTGAAAATTTATAATTATTTTCAATTATCTATAATTTTCTTTTAAACATGTTTCTAGATTTTTCACATGCAACGCTACCAAGACAACACAGTATAACCCCAAAAATTGAACGTCTAAGAGAAGAGAATCCTATACCTCTACCACCTAGAGATCGCAACAAAGTTCTTTTAACAGCGAAGGCAAGGCATACCCGGAAGCACCCATTAATAATACCCCCTACTAGTCTCCAGCGAACGTTGGATAAAGTGAACACTGCCTCTCCGCCCCCCGTGAGCACTAGTGATCCATTTCAAAAACCAGAACCTGTTTACACCAATAACGTTCCTCAAATCAGTCAAAAAATTCCAGAATCTCAACACTTCGAAGAGCAAATCGAATCAAACTTAAATGCTCTGGATGAAATTCCGGCAGAACAAGATGTGGTAGATGGCATAAACGAATTTGGGGGTTTGAAGAACGATGACGAAAAAATTCATAGCCATCACGTTAGCTGCGAAGATCTTCTGAAGTTTGCTAACACGAAACCCAGCTCTAGGACCAGAGGAAATGACTCCGATGAAGTTAGAATTATGTCCAAAGTTTTGGGAAAAGATGTAAGTAAACGTACAGTATCATAAATTTATTTGGTTCTAATATTAGACCAGGGCGGATCTGTTTTGAGGTGCATGTGAGAGGGGGCAAGCAAATTTTTGCTGGATTACTTTCAGTACAACTCACATAATGAAAGTGTAGATCCCTAGATCTGGGCGAGGTTCAGAACATTTTCAAAATTGCAAAAATGTTTTATTATGCGAGTTGTATTGAAGGTATTCCAGCAAAAAGAAGTGGGATATTTCGATAGATTGGCCCTGGTCTATACGATAAAATAAATATTTTACATCAAAAAGCTTACCGACTTTAATATATTTATTTCAAATTTGTTAGTCATTCGGGATGTTAGGTGCAGTGCAGGTAAATTTTATGAAAACAAAACCGGTTTAATAATTGTCGATGTTTCGTTGTTTTATTACATCTTTAGAACTGTACGAATTTTAGTTTTCGTCAATTTTAATACATACTCTAACATTTTGATGTAAAATATAATTATACCAATTATCGATTGGAGACATTTAGATTCTTTTTATTTGAGAATCTCATTAACGTTGAACGTTCTATAACATCAGTATAGGTACATCGTACAAGCAACAAATATGTTACTGGTATGATGCTTTTAAGTTTACTCTCCCTTAAAGTGCTTCTGATATTCCCTATAACTTATAACATAACACGTGACAACAAATAACGAATAAACTACCTAAAATGATTAAAAAAGTAATGAATCAGTTCAAATTAATTTTAGTATTTTTAAATTATATTAGTGAATTATATTACTGTGAATTAATTTTGAGGGATTTTTTTTTAAAATTCAAGGCTATTATAAAAAATTGTGTACATTATTTTTCAAATTTCCCATCTTTCTGTCAGGATATGGATTCTGTATCAAAAGAACAACTCATCTTTTTTTCAATCGACCCAATTTTTTATATCTTCGTAAGATTGGAAGCGTTTCTTAACCAGGCAGTGTTCCATGAATTGGAAAAAGTAGTAATCTTTTGGAGTAATATTTGGTAATGTATTGTAGTAATGGTACTTAAGTATTTTTTGACTCCATGGGAAACGTAGTTGAGCTTTGTCATCTTGAAGAATTACTTTGTGAATTGTGGCTGATTTTCCTTCAGCACACAGCTTAAATGCATCAATTATGTTCAGTAGCATTCATCAGTGATGGTTTCATCAGTTGAAGTAGCTCATTGTACAGAACACCAAATACAGAGCATGAGTTTGGAACCATGGATATCTGCCTTGCTGTCAATGTTGATATATGACCAAGCAAACCTCACGATTTTCTATGCTTGAGATTATCATAGTGTATCCATTTTTCATTGCCAGTGATGATATGATGCAAAAAAACCTTTTCTTTTCTGCTGTTGAAGTAACTATTCACATGTGAAAAATCGCCATTTAATATTTCTCAGCTTCAATTCGTATGGCATCCAATTTTCTTGCCTTTGAATCATACCGAGAACATTTAAATGTTTGAAAACTGTTTTGCGATCAATATTCAACGATTCAGTAAGTTCATCTTCAAACTTTTTTGTTTGGCCAAGGCGCTCTTTGTCAACTGTTGCCACTTCTAAAATGTCAGAATCAATACTCACACGTTTTTATCGAGAAGTATGTTCACCGTAAGTTTCCAACAGCACTTGATGACTTTCAGCAGCACTTTTCTTTGAATTAAACAGGAAAAGTAAAACTTCCCGCAAATCATGTTTTGTTATCTTCAGATCTAAGAAAAAGTGTGTTGTTTACGCTTCAGTAAAATGACACAATAAAAAGTAAAGACAAATGATAGAGCTTTCACATGAATATAGTTACAGAAGTGTCCGATGCGAGGTAGCATAAGTTACGTCTATTGTAAATCCTCAAAATTAATTCACATCCTAGTTTGTTTATCGAGATCATTATAGTCTTTCCAAAGTCAGTTGAACATGTAAGAAAACGCCTGACAATAAAATTAATGAGTTTTATAGGCGTCCCTAAAAAAGTTTTCTGATAAAGGTAAAAAATTATATTAATTTATATATAGTGTGCAGAAAATTTCTATTATATGTTCATTTGGCCAACAACATGTTATAATTACATATTTATGTCTTCAAACAATTTTATTATATTGATGGTAAATTTCATTTTGTTCCGTTTCAAAAGGTCTCTAAAATGTCATGTAATGATTAATAGAAGGTGCCTATAATAAATTAAAATTACCTGAATCACACCAAATTCCGCATTGCTGCACTGCACTGCTCGGCAATTTGTTGACCACTTGTCAACGGCTGAGATTTATTGCTCAGTGGCCCAATGTAACTGGATTTGTAATTTGTTTGCCCGCGCTCACATTCTTCAACTGGGCTTATACATTTCTACCACATTTAGTTCGACCAGACCTGTATAGCTAAATAAATATGGGAACAAGTTTTTCAAATATTTCAATGCCGAGTTGCTGCGTCAGCGACCGAACCTGATACATACTGTCATCCTCTTGGTTCTACAATTGATATCGGAAAGACTATACCTGTTTTACTACATTTTCCGGCAGAATGAGATCAAAGTGGCGACAGAGTGAAACTGTTGGTTTACTTATGCTGTGCAAAAACCAATAACACAGAAACAAATATTTTACTTCTGTCTTTATACTAATCTGTTACTCCAACTGTATACAGGGTGTTACATAATTAATTTGCCAAATTGAAGATTTGCATTCGAGTGATTCAAATATAAAAAAGCCTCTTATGTTGAAATTTAGGCAAGTTTTATATTTTCTAAATATTTGAACATTTGGCGTGGAGTAATGAAGCCTGACCAAATGATTTGTGTAATTAAAGGTCAAAATCTGCTGATCTCGAATATAAAAAATATGTCGAACAGTGCTGAAGATCAACTACCACTAAGAACCCCAGAAATTTAAGGCCAGTGGGTATGTTGGAAGTCAGACAACTTCATTTCATTCCTAGTGATTTTTCTAAAAAAAAATATTGTAAAATGTTACTTTCAGATTATTACTTTTACCAAACTTCAATAAATCTAAAATAAGCTAAAATCAAATTTTAAGTTTGTTCAATTAATCTCGATAGCAGTCTATATTTATTACACAGATAGGTATTCAAATTGAATTTTTTAATTTGTTATTCAGTGATTTTATTAGTCGCACGTTTTTAAGAATTTTCAGAATATGCTATATTTGAAATAACCATTGTAACTTTTTTTTACTCATTGTATATTTGGCAGGTAACAACGGAGAAATGTCTTCAAGCGCTTGATCAATCTGATTGGGATGTAATGAAAGCAATCAAAATTTTGAAACTTCAAAATGTTGTAAGTGCAGACTTAAGTGCTTGTTTCAATGCTTTGGAGAACTCGATGTGGGACATTACGAGAGCTGCTCAGTGGATTCTGCAACAAGACGGCGAAGTAACGCAAGTGTAATATACTTATTTTTTGTTCTATTAAGTTTTTGGAAATTTTTTATTTATTATTATCTTGCCAATAATCTATTTATATTAATAATATTGATTATGTTGAGAACTAACATATTTATACACACAATAAATTTTTATATTATCTTTAATTAAGCGTCATTTACAAAATATCCTTAATACTATAAAAATATATACAGGAATATAATAAAAACTTACATAAATAGAAATAAATTAATTAAGCTAGGTAAGTATCTGTTATATAATAAATATAAAGCAAATGTCAGTCAGTTATTATTCTAAGAAAGGCCGTTTTGTATTAAAAAATGAGAAAGTTATGAAGTGACCAAAGTGGTGCGACACTAAAAATAGAAATATATTGTACTACACTTTATTAAACAAAAATACATATCAGATAAGAAGTCTTTAGACAAAGTTAATTTTGGTTTATTGTCTCAATTCTTCTGGGACCCTGTATAATAAAAAAAATTATATAACATTTATGTGAAGCAATCTTTAAAAAATACAATTGTCAGTAAATAAATATAAAAATATACGGTTGTGTGGATTAGGAATCCTGCGACAATAAAATAATTTAACTCTTTCCATTTTCTAAATTAGTTATTATAGAAAATATGAGCAGTTAAAGAAAAAAAATATTTGTTACACACCTTGGACAATTTTAAATTAAAACTGAATTAATGGGAAATATACCAAAAAAAAATTTGAAATATTTTTCAAAATACAGTATAAAAAATTCTTATCCTAAAGAACATAAGTATTAATTATTTTCTACTAGTAATGCCCTTTTCCAAGTTTTCAGAAATTATTGCATTTAGTACTTAGTTATAATTATCACTGTTACCTATCTTGAGGCACAGATGTCTTTTCAAAATTTATGCCGTTTCCAAAATTGTGAAAACAAAAAATAAAACTTCATTAACTATACCACTAGTGGCTTTAGGTAATTTTGTGATAATATCGATTTTAAGAATAGTTGAAGAAGTCCCAATATAAAAATAAAATTAGTGCAAGATTTTTTAAATAAACTTATTTATTATTTTAAATTCTAGATTCTTAATTCTTATAAAAAATGCAAAAGCAAACTTTTGGCGAAATTTGCAATTTTTTGAAGACAAATTATGTAAAATTCTTCGACCAATCTCAAAAATAATTTATGTAAAAGCTATAAAATACAGTATCTTGATTACCACTTTCATTTTAGTAGTCTGAGTTCTGGGAGTTGATATACTTCAAACTTATTTTAATTTATATTTTTGCAACATAACTAAATTGATTTAACCCTTTCACTGCTCCAGACGAGTTTATTCGCTAAAAATTTATAGGACTCACTGTTCCAGACGAATTAATTCGCATGAATAAAATTGAATCAGGCTGCTCAAACCGTATATATTCGTAACTATGCGTATTAGTGACTCGGTTGTTGCAATTGGTATAGGGAGTTTTTGCGGGCGGAGCTTATAGCGATTGTGGCAATTATTTTTATGGAAGGAGGTACTGGTAATAATGCCAAGATTGTTCATCTCTTTTTCAGTTTTAGTAGGGCTGTCGATATACTGTATTTTATTTAAAATCGCAAAAATATCTAAAAAATTGACAAAGAACTGGAAGAAATTTTAGCGAGGAGTGATAGCGGCGACGAGTTTGAGATTGAGGAGCGTAGTGATGGATGCTTTATAATAAAATATTAATAACTAAACTATTACAATTATTTTGAAACCTTCATACATATTTTAATTTAACACAACATAATGTAATAATATAATTAGTGTAACTGCTCCAGATGAGTATACTCGCACGCGGTAAACGTTCGCTCACGGTGCGGTAGCTATGTTCAGACGTATCACGCAGCGAAAGGGTTAAGGGATAAAGCCACTAGAATTTTGAAATAATCGATTTTTGGATAAATGGTTTAAACAATGCTTTATATCAAGAATATAGAAAAAGTTTTTTAAGTGAGGGGAAAATCGGGAACAAGAGTTTTTTCGAGGTGGCGCACAACCACTCGCAGCGCACTGGAGTAGTGCTTACAGTAACTCGTGAGAATACGTGCGATAGTTATCTATAGAGGCCAGAAGAAAATGTTAAGACTAAAGTCCAATTATATGGTGCAGGCATCGCTGATTGAAGGTATACTAGTCCCCAAGCCGGCGACCTTTTTTCAAACTGATTACAAAAGTCATGAAAACGGTCTGGATCGCTTCATTTTAACGAGTCTACCATCTACCACGCTGTAAAATTTTTAGAATATGGGAAGGGCGCTTTTCCGCACTGCGAGTACTTAAACCTGTCGTACTATACTATATACGTCATAAGCATTCAAGAGGTTAGTTACAGACTATTTTTGATCTTAGGGAGTAGCACTTTCTTCCTCCGCTGGATATTTTTTCAGTTCACATTTTGGAGTTGTGTTTACCAAACAGATTTGATTTGACAAATTTGACATAACTAGGGTTATCTCTGTACATAACATATAACGTTCCAGTAGATATTATAAAACCTTTCAAACTTATGACTTTTTATTATGACAAGATTTGACGCAAGGCTGAATTATGACAAACCATTAGCAGAACCGTCCAACCACAACTGATAATGTTGTGTTAATGTTAAAACATCGTTCACTAAGCTGAAGTAGGTTGGACACACCATTTTAATCAATTTGTTGATAACTTACATTTTATACTTATTGTTTGTTTATCTGACTTTTTTTTGATAAAAAAAATCCCTTATTTAGTGAAACAGTTATTTACATTGATATAACATCACAGTCATCTTAGCGTTACATTGTCAAAGAAAAACCTATTTAGTTTATATCCTATATCCTTCAATAAAAGGTAAGCCAGTACCGACTTTCTGTTGATAATCACAGTAATTTTGTCCAAAAAAGTTTAATAATGTTATTTCTTCTATATACACCCTGGATTTGAAGAAGAGCCAACTCGCTACGGCATATGCGGGTAGACATAAAGGGTTCAGCAACAGGATCTACAATGTCAAAAATTGATGTACCTGAAGTTCCGAACTTTCGTTTGAACGAAAATGAAAACCCGTAATATCACGTTTAATCGTTCTTAAAATGATTTTACCAACTAAATTCTGACTTCTGTAAACGAAAACAATGCTTCCCCGTCATCGGAAGCCACCCCCCATATTATCCACCCTTAAAACTTAGTTACATGTATTTTAGAAAATTAGCTCCATACCACCCTATATTTGACATAGGTTGTTAACATTACTTTTATACTGATTTTTTAGAAACATTCGGACCTCTTGTCACTATCGGAAGACACCATGTCAACAACCCTTAAAACTGTTATTACTTATATCTCCAATCAAGCTTAAAAAGCCACGTTAAGTTTGATTTAAAAAGTTTACGTTTCATATATATTCATTTACAAAACCTATTGCCGCCCTTTGTTGCCACCGGAAACTACCCTATCACTATGAACTACCCTTGGAAAGGTCAAGTACTCTATTTCAAATATCAAGCCTGCTATCACATTAAATCTGTAAANATATAGAAAAAGTTTTTTAAGTGAGGGGAAAATCGGGAACAAGAGTTTTTTCGAGGTGGCGCACAACCACTCGCAGCGCACTGGAGTAGTGCTTACAGTAACTCGTGAGAATACGTGCGATAGTTATCTATAGAGGCCAGAAGAAAATGTTAAGACTAAAGTCCAATTATATGGTGCAGGCATCGCTGATTGAAGGTATACTAGTCCCCAAGCCGGCGACCTTTTTTCAAACTGATTACAAAAGTCATGAAAACGGTCTGGATCGCTTCATTTTAACGAGTCTACCATCTACCACGCTGTAAAATTTTTAGAATATGGGAAGGGCGCTTTTCTGCACTGCGAGTACTTAAACCTGTCGTTCTGGGAGAGTTCTCTTTTGTGATTACAACACTCTAATTTTTTATTTGAATTAAAAAACAATGTGTTAAATAAGAAGCAAATTGGGTTGTCCGACAAAATAGAGGGCGCAATTGTCGAGTCCGACATCTCCAACATGTCGCTCTAGCACGGTATGGTTTTCCGATTACAAAACACCCAATTTTCATTTTAACTTACTAAAAATTGCCTAAAAAACGAAGTCCATACCTTGTCCGACAAATTTTCAGGCGCTTTTTTCCAGTCCGACAACCGTAACATGTCGCTCATCGCAGGTTAGGTTTTCCGATTACAAAAGTGATAAATTTTATATTTTTGGCTTTAGAATAAAATAATAATTAAAAAACAATACTTGTCCGACAAAAAAAACGACGCAAAATAATAAAATCCAATGCCTGATTTGGAGCCCAGCGCTCGGTCGTGTCCTAGCACTTGACGTGTACGCATCGCTGTGATTTCGATAATTAGACGTTTTATCATGGGCAAGTGTATTGTAAAACATTACATAAATACAAGTGATTGAGTTGGTGAAGAGAGGCGAAAAGTTTCCTTCTTTAGGTAAGTAAAAAAAGGAATATATAAAAGGTAAATATGTACGCCATTTTTCGGTTGACGTCACAAGTTTCCAGGGATAGCTTTATAATTTTGTTCGCCCACATAGTGTAGTGATTAACGTGATATTTTTATTATAAAATAATGAATGAATTACTGTAAAATATTTTTAGTAATTATTTACTTTATGTGAGTCAAATTTTTATGAAATTTTACTAATTCCCATCATTTCGAGATAGCTGATTATTAATTAAATATTTTTTTCATTTGAAAAAATCGCAAACAAAACTAATTTCAGATTCATGTTCAGCACCCTGGAAAAGGAGAATTGGCAAAATGTGATTAGAAAAATCAAAGAGTTTTGTGACAAAAAAAAAAATAAGTACGCTTCGATTTTTCAAACCTAATATTTAAATTTTTAGATTTCCAAGGAATGTTGACATAAAACGAAGATGGGCGAAGGCTATTAAAAAACAGGACTGGACACTAGCAAGTACATTATAGTATATATCGGCGGTTTCGTAACAAGTTCTCTAATAAAGCCAATAAAATGTGAAGACTGTGTAAATAATTTAATGTCAAATACACAGTATTCGTACAGTCAATTTTTATTAAAGATCGCGGTTGTTTGACGTATCCATCTCGAGATGTCATAGTAATATGCCAAGCAACAGAAAAATTAATACATTTTTTTAATAATGATGAAAGCAGAACACCTAGGCTACAGAAAATTAAAATTGTTTATCATGTATTAAAAAACTCTGAATGTGAACATATTTGAAAATTTGCATGAATATCAATTTGATAATTTGCCTAACAATTGTAATCATTTAATAGAACTTGTAAGGGCTGAATGTGAAAAGTATATCGATGTACGAATAAATCATGAAGTCAAATTATTTAATTCGGTAAAATCTACGAAAAGGCAAATATTAAATAAATTAATGTTATTTAGAGGACAATAAATATATTTAAATTATTTAGTAGTTTTATTTAATATGACACTAAAATATACTATTTTCTGAATTACAAACTTAAAATTGAATATTTGTCATAAGATGCAATATAATGTTTAATATGTAATAAAAATATTACTTAATCCGGATCTGCTTAAAGATGCGCGCGATCAGATTGCCTTCCACACTCCACTTCCCCGGATTTTGCATTCACTGGTACCCGTGCATTGGAATTAGATACGGCCAGTCTAGGTGGTCTGTGG
>NW_019417764.1:6008-9789 GCF_000390285.2 Anoplophora glabripennis | reverse complement strand
GCCAGTCTAGGTGGTCTATGGCTACTACATTTAAAAATTGAAAAAATGTTTTTTATTAGATTTTATTAATTTGCGTCGGTTTTTTTGTCGGACAAGTATTGTTTTTTAATTATTATTTTATTCTAAAGCCAAAAATATAAAATTTATCACTTTTGTAATCGGAAAACCTAACCTGCGATGAGCGACATGTTTCGGTTGTCGGACTGGAAAAAAGCGCCTGAAAATTTGTCGGACAAGGTATGGACTACGTTTTTTAGGCAATTTTTAGTAAGTTAAAATGAAAATTGGGTGTTTTGTAATCGGAAAACCATACCGCGCTAAAGCGACATGTTGGAGTTGTCGGACTCGACAATTGCACCCTCTATTTTGTCGGACAACCCAATTTACTTCTTATTTAACACATTTTCTTTTAATTCAAATAAAAAATTTGAGTGTTGTAATCACAAAAGAGAACCCGCCCAGAACGACAGGTTTAAGTACTCGCAGTGCGGAAAAGTGCCTTTCCCATATTCTAAAAATTTTACAGCGTTGTAGACTCGTTAAAACGAAGCGATCCAGATCGTTTTCATGATTTTTGAAATCAGTTCGAAAAAAGGTCGCCAGCTTGGGGACTATACATATAACGAATTTCTTATGCTGAACAAAAAATTTTAAAAGCGTTTTTTAGGAAACCACTGTTTTTTAACTTTTCCGAAACGTAATTCAAAAAGTTTTCAACTAATCGACAGAGCACAGAGCTTCACAATATCATAATTCAGGGTACATCGTAGGGGTTTTTTGATTGATTAATAATTTTCATTTATATTAACTTAATGCAAAATTGATCATGTTTTTTCGATACTCTTTTTGAATGTTCACTTAATCAACAATTATTAATATTTTCAATTTCCCTACGGTGTCCCCTAACTTTTAGTACATACAAATCTGAAAATTCTTTGTTTTTTTTGTTTCAAGACCATCTAAGAATCCTTTCTGCCTATACAACCTTCTGAAAAAAAGGTACGTACAGCTACCATTTTGAATCCAAATTGTTTGAAAAAATTCACGGACACTAAATGAAAACATGTACAATAAAGTCGTTTCGTTCCTGACACTATATCTTGTACCGATTTTACCTTGAAAATTCCCGAAAACTACCTTTTTTCCCAACCTCTAGAGTGGCGTTACTCCTTAATAATTAACTTCACTCGCCCAAATCTAATAATACTTGTGATTAACCCATATTATCCCGTAACCTCTTGAATGCCTTGATCTGTTGAGAGAAGTGCACTTCTCGCAGGCTCGATCCCTTTTTGGGCTAGCGTATATATACGTCATATTCAGTTTACAATAGAATTACGGTCAAATTATTTAGAAGTGTATTATATCCATCATAATCACTATTTATTGACTTTGCTCATGACAATTATATACGTCATAAGCATTCAAGAGGTTAGTTACAGACTATTTTTGATCTTAGGGAGTAGCACTTTCTTCCTCCGCTGGATATTTTTTCAGTTCACNATATGGGGGGTGGCTTCCGATGACGGGGAAGCATTGTTTTCGTTTACAGAAGTCAGAATTTAGTTGGTAAAATCATTTTAAGTATGATTAAACGTGATATTTGAGGTTTTCATTTTTGTTCAAACTAATGTTCGGAACTTCAGGTACATAAAAATTGTAGATGTTATGCAAAGATATTTAGACAACAATAGTTTTTTGATCTATGGAAAAATCAAAAAACAAATATTTTATAATAAGTTTCAATGCCTTAAAATAAATTATCATACCTGTGTTCCTATAGACCAGTAAAACCACCCAACATAACTTGGGTGTCTGAATAAACTGTACACTCCATGTGTTACTAATACATGGTCTTTGGATTTCTCAGACTGGACCTTGAAAAAAGATAAAATATTTCCTACCTAAAGTAGTAGCAAAATTATTTTTGCAAAGAAATGTCACAAACATTCAAAATATCAACGGTCTAATAAAGTTAAATTTTACTTGGATATATTTAAATTCATTTCTAAAAAAGCTACATAATTTTAAAGAATAATTATGTTTGAATAATAATTATTTAGATAAAGTAAAATTCTCTAGATAAATTCCAAAGCTAACTGAAACTAAATAATATATATTTTGATAAATAATCACATATTAAATATAATTAGATAATATTGCTCTACGATAACATTACCCTATAAATAGTAGATTAAAAATCTCATATCATGAATCATGAATACTGTTTAAAAATTTAAATTTTCTTTTCATCACTACACCAATTTCTTTTGCAATTTACTTTTCAGCAATATGACTGTTTATGTTTTGTTTTATGATTTACTTACCAAATGATGAAAACTTGAACCAGCAGTAAACATAGACAGTTTTCTTAGAACCTCACCTCCAATACAGGCAAGCAAACCAATATTTGAAAGCCAATAAACTTGTTTCATACCTAAAATATTACGTGAAAAATCTCAAAGAAATTATTACATGAATTACTTGCCTGGAAAGAGGTAACTCTCAACAAAAAATTCTAACCATGAGGTAATGGCAGCGACAGTATACTGAGGGCTGTGATTTATAACAAAAGAGTCGGTGGACACTTGTTTCGGTTGTATAATTGCTATTGCAATAAATTCGCTGAAGTGGAAGAATGCCATAACACACATATAAACACCAAATATTCTTATATGTGCAAGAGCAACTAATCTAACATAAATGCCCAAGGCGAATATTATGCCCAAACAGGAGGCCCGAACAGCGATCTTAAAAAAATAGAAATTATTCATTTCCTTATATTGAGAATAAATAATAATTATTACTATTATTACAAAATTTTTATATGCATTACCAACCTGAAAACTATTGCCTTTAAACAAAAATTTTAAAAGGATACACATCAGTATAGTGAAAGTAGAAAATATAAAAGCATTAACCGAGAATGCAGTAATATTGGAATAAACATTTGTCATGCCTATTAGCAAAAAAATTGATAATGAAATGAAAAAACTTTTTAAAGCAAGTTTGGCCTCTACACTGGGCATTTTGACACAAATTTATATTTATATCAGTATCCGTATAATAACTTTACATCACAATACCCAAAGTCTTATCATTCATTTCTCAAACATATCTTACTCAACATCAGCTGTTTACTGACAAGTGACTAGTGACAACCATAGAAAAAATAATATGTGACAACCATACTGACAACTGACAACTGACACTGACTGATAACAACAGCTGGAAACGGAAATATATAAACAAACAGGCGTGTTCGTTATTTTTGAATAGTCACATTCACATGGACCCCAGACTTACTTTTGGGTTTGCTGGTTGGAGCACTCCAGAGCAATGCTCTAGTGCTCATTTATTTTTATACATTTCAGTGTACGGGAGTGTAATACATCGGAGTGCCCTATTTTTCTTCCCCCTGACCCATGAGACACCAGACGATTTTATGGTTTTTGAGATTCCCAGCTTGCACATCTGGAGACTCTCCCTGGGTCAAAACATCGTGAAGAAGAAGAGGATGCTCTGACACCTTCGCGAGGACATAACCGAACGCTATTCAGATTGCTCTGATGTCTGATGTCTCCAGATTAATAAACGAACGTATTTAGTAGTGATGGGAATAATCGACCAATTTTGTTAATCGAGTTATCGGTAATCGAGTACTTCTAATAATCGAGTGATCACTCGAGATACGAGATATTGGTCGTTTTCATCCCAGCGGCGCACAAATATGTTTGTATTAGTCATATATTACTTATAAGCGTAGCTAAAAAAAAAAAAC
>NW_019417764.1:1128-5657 GCF_000390285.2 Anoplophora glabripennis | reverse complement strand
AAACCCCATTCACAATCAATTCGCGGGCGAAGTCTGACTTGGCCACGCGTGCTTACCTTTCGCATTTCAATGTAGCCGTTCAGAATAAAATCTCGAGCTGGCAAACGAGTTGAAGTGCGCGTGAAACCTCGCAAGCTGCAAACTTTGACGTCCGTGCCGACTTCCGTGCCGGTTACGGGATATGCACAATATGATTGTTTTAATAAAATGTCAACATAATTTTAATTTTATGGAATTTTGAAATTAGTTTAACCATTATGTTGATTAACCACGATGGAAGAATGGGAAACTTGTTATCCCCTCTTTTACAGGTAACAATGCTGTTGTTGTTGTTACTTAAAAAGACAGCTATTATAGCAATTCGAGCAAAAAAACTCCATTAAAAGACTTCTGGGTCTTGGGGGAGTAAGACCAATTCTAACGGCCCGGAGAAATCATGAATTTTATGAAAATTTTCTTCGTGAAGCTCGTTTCAGTGAGCCCAACATTTTTTTTCAATTTTATAATCTGCCAGATTTATCATAGTGGTCTGTAATTGGAGATACACTGTAATAAAAATTCGTTGCTAAACTCGGGAGCAGCTTGGAATTGGCTCATTTTAATTATTATTATGGATTATTATTGTACATTTTAATTTAAAATTTTAAAAACAAACAAAATATAAATATAACCTAAAGTATACAGCTAAAACAGCTGATTTAAGTTGAGGCCAACGCGCATGTACCAAGTGTCGCCTGAATTTTATTCTGATTGGTCAAATCCGTGCAGACTTTCGTGCCGAAGTGTAAGTTGGCTAGCAAATTAATTCTGAATGCACCTTAACACATAATTCAGAAGCTACGGAACAAACATAGAACAGAGCAATTGTTCTGTAATCAGTGTAATCTGTGATCGTGTATTATATGTTTTGTACTGTGACCTGTGAATAGTTGACAATTACAAATATTATATTTTTTGTGATTGACAGAAATCTCTTATCGTCTTATCTGTGGTTGACAGTGTATTATAGTTTATGCTTGATAAATTTTGGAAATAATTTATGTACAACCGTTTTAAAATACCATGAGAATCATAGGAGAATAAAATGGGTATACGTGGTTTAACAACATTTATTCAGAATAGATCACACTTGTATTTAGAGGAATATGATCTTCATGATACCAGTATCGTAATAGATGGAAATGCAATTGCATGCCAACTATATAAGTGGCATTGTAAATCTAATGACTGTTTTGGAGGTGATTATGATAAGTATGCTGCATTGATAGAAAACTTTTTTCAAATGTTATCCAGTTGCAATATAATTCCATATGTTGTCTTTGATGGTGGTTATGAAAGCCGTAAGGTAGCAACTGTTATAAGCAGAATGAAAAATAAAATAAAATCTGCTCAACAGCTTAATAGTGTAACAGAAGGTAGCATATCAGTTTTTCCATTATTCTTAAGGGATATCTTTCAGGATGTTGTTTTGAAACTAAACATAAAATGTGTAAGATGTGACTTTGAGAGTGATACAGAAATAGCTAATATAGCAAGAAGATTAAATTGTCCAGTTCTGAGTTATGATTCAGACTTTTTTATATTTGACGTTTTATATATACCATTTTCTACATTTGAATTGTGTGCAAGGAGGAAGAAAAGGACCCAGACGAATGAACCTTATACCTATATTTTTTGCAAAGTATACAGAATTGAAAAATTTTTAGAATCATTTGGTGGTTTGGATAAAAATAGTTTACCCATTTTAGCTGTGCTATTAGGAAACGATTATGTGAAGAGAAGTGTGTTTTCAATGTTTTATAGAAATTTGAAAATACAGAAATGTCATGGTAAACAAAATGATCAACAAAAAAGGATTAAGTCGGTTATAATTTGGCTTCAAAATGAGTCTACTGATTCTGCAATACAAAAAGTTCTAAGTCGATATAAATGTAAAAGAAGGAAGTTGATCGCCAACAAGATTAATACTGCAATAAAAGGATATAATTGTACTGACAGTGCATATTTGTCATATTTAGATATAACTCCTATTCAGTGTAAGGAAGCATTGCAAGCACCCTTAGACATTAATTATATTGACGATGAAAATATTCAGGATGAGAATATAGATAATTCAGAAATTGATTCTGATTCTGAAGAAGATACCTCTTCAACAAATGAAGATCATGGTGATTTCAATTTTGATGACGGTGAATTAAATTCAGATGTACCAACAATTTTTATCGAAAAGTATAGAAGATGTTTATATCCTCCCAGTTTTATGGATATTTTGAAACAAAATAAATATTATTGCATACCACAAGTTGAGGATGATGCACAAGAATATTCACATGCGGTTAGTTCCGAGATACTTAGTGCTATTCACAAGGTTTTAAAAAATTCTAAGGATAACTTAACATGTGTGGCAAGAAATACTAATGGCCGTGTGAAAAGTGTGTTATTACCTTCTTGTGATGTTAATATGCCCACTTTAATGGAAATCCAAAATATTAATCTGCCTTCCAGAAAGTATATTTTACTGAAAGTACTTAAAATTGATGCCAATATAACTAAAAACTGTTTAAGCTTCTTTCCAGAATCCTGGCATTTATTTATTATAACTGTAAAATATCTAATTGATAAATCTGTTATTACTTGTCCAATTGTCTATGCATTAATTATGTGTAAAATATTTTTGTGTTATATAGATAAACATGTTGGGTTGTGCCGTTCAAAAAAAGCATTGGAGAAAAAATTAAATATGACTTCAATTTCTAGCGATAGCAATAACAAAACAAATCATTCTATCAAATTATGCACAATTGATACTCTAGAAAATATAAACTATAATGACTCATTGGTCTGTTTGAAAAATTTGTTTCCTTATTTTCATTTGGATGTTAAATTGAAAACCAATTATCGATTATATGATAGAAATGTATTGCACTCAATGGCACAATTTCAGAGTTGTCTATTACATGTTAAGTATTTAAATAACCTGTTAAATTTACCATTTTCCAATTTTATTATGTCTGATATTTTTAATGGTACCTTTGTGTATAATTTATCAGTAAATTTTATGAAGAGATCGAACCTGGATAGTTACGTAAAATTGTTATTAAAAGATAGTCCTACAGTATTCAATGGTTTCAGTTCGGTTGTTGAAAACTTGAAAGAACATTTAACTAATGTCCAAAGTGACGCTCCACCAAAGCGAAGAAGAAAGAAGAAGAAACCTAAAGTAAATGAAATTGATTATAAACAAGATTCTTCTGAAGGAGAAACAGCAGTTGATCCTAATAATAAATATTCTGTTTTAATATCTTCGGAAAAGGATTGTTAAGTTTGAATAATTTATTATTTTGATACAGAATTTCTAAAATATATTTGTTTTATTTTAAGATTTTATATGTTGCTGATAATAATGATATTTCATTTGATGTGATTTAAAAGTTCTAAAGGGATAGTATTAGCCATAATATTCAGGTAGGTACTTCAAAATTGTTGGTTATACATCAACTTGTAGCAATATTATGCGAAGTTCACAGAACTTCGACTGGCATGCTGGAGATCCCTACCAGTCTGCACTGTAGCCTGTAACCCACTATATCGTTATAGTCCCAAGTGTAGTAAATGTAAAATTTACTTAATAAAAATAACGTGTATAAAATAAACTTATAAAAAATATAAGTTTAAAAGTTTTTTGGAAATGGCATCAGTGGCGCCTGGCGAATTAAATAAATATTGACACAGGTCACTAGGTCACAAATTGGACGTCAGCGGCGTCTACCATGTTCTTTCAGATGTAATTAAAACCATGAGTTAATTTTAGGGTAATCTTACTTTACAGCCCCTACACATAAAAATAGTTAAAAAATAATTTTAATTTCAAGTGCCAGTATGGTGAGACAGAATAATAGGGTAAAAAATCGAAGGGAGTACGGCGACATTACCCTTCCCGTGTATTTTCAAATGTCGCCGAAAAAGTGTGCTATACATACAAAAAAAAAATCGGCGACAGGAACCAAAAACAATGTCAAGAGTGTCAGTCTATTGTTATTTAGAAGAAATTGATGAAATATATCTTTTAAAATCATATAGGATATGGCGACAAAAGCTGCACAAAAAAATAATAGAAAGAATATGAATTCAACTCCACTTTCGTGTAATAATGTAACCGCGCCACGCGCCATTATTCCATGGCTAGAAATTGGCCACAATGATTTGGGATCGAGGGGGATTATCCCTCTTTATCCTGCCTCATCTCGTGTAGGCCTGGACAGTCTTCGTAGGTGGGCCCCATCCGTCGTCTACCCCGACCGCAAATGCGGCCGGTGTAGGCGCTTTGTGGGATTTCATTTTGTCCTGGCTGGGCCCCGCCGGCTAGGGCCCTTTCTTCTGGCGCTCTTCTTGCTTCGCCGGCTGGTCTGTGTAAACCCCCGGGGGTAGTGTCATGTTTATGTGTGGTATGGTTGGGTAGGGTAGTGGGGCTATGCAGCCTGGGATGCGCTTTGCTAAGGTGGCCCTTAGCTAGCGCGGGAGGGGAGGGG
>NW_019417764.1:0-385 GCF_000390285.2 Anoplophora glabripennis | reverse complement strand
TACCACATATCTAACCCATATGCGACACTTAGAGAGATAGAGCTACTTTGTGCAACACGAATGGAGATACATCCAAGTTAAAGGGACTGAACGCATGCGTATTTCCCAACAGAACAGCTGTGTGACAACGTAAGATGATACTTTCAGATTTACTATTATTTCGGCATTAAACAGAATAAATATGAAATACAAAACTTTAAGTATATATAAATTTTGTAAAGTAAAATAGAGTTTTTGATTATTTTGCCCATAAAATGATGCTACGTATGAACGGTTTTTATCTACGTGACAGACGACGTGCGAAACGGCTTGCCACCCGCACCCGCCACCCCGGACACAGACATGACTTCGCCATTATTCCATGGCTAGAAATTGGCCTCAATGA
>NW_019417763.1:46391-55520 GCF_000390285.2 Anoplophora glabripennis | reverse complement strand
TTAAGTCTTTAACGCTGTAACTCATAATCTATTGTTAAACACTGAAAGTTGTAATCATAATTTTAAGTGAAAAATAAAATTTTTAAAAAAGTAAAAAGTGATCTGAGTGATCTAAAATGTATATTCATATTAATTTCATCAAATGTATATTCATATTAATTTCATCAACGGATACTGTGATAATTCAATATCGGTCGGGGTATTTGCATATCTAGATACTTGACATCCAAAATTTTATTTAAAAGTACTTTTACTCCCTCGCCTTTTGGTTGCTTCTTATTTTTCTTTTTTTTTTAGGTGAATCCACATTACTTTCACCTTCATTTGGAAGCGCTTCAACTGCATCACAGTCACTTTCTTTTTCTTCTTCTACATTTTTGTTTTCTATGTTTGTATCATCGTCTAAGGCGGGTAAATCTATAACAAAAAATAATAAAGCCATGTCATCTTTTAGTGTTGTTCACAAGCTAACCTTCAATGTTAATTTCGTTAATATGCTTTCCAACGTACTTGTGAGCCTCACCCTGGTCAACAGCCAACAAAATTCTACTTATTTTTGTTAATTCTATAGCACTTTCATGCATTCGATAGAATTCCCTGTGTACAGTTATATCATGACCTAAATGCCTCGCAAGCCAGTCATATTCATTTTCCGACATATCAAATAACTGACAAACTGTGGCTACATATTTCCTTAATTTTGTGCCAGTTATGGCATCTGGATTTTCTAAATGTATTTCTTCACAAATTTTTTTTAGACAGTCGTGACCTCTCAAAAATCGTTTGGACTGATTCGATCTTGCGAATACATATTTATTATGAAATGAAATTTTACATTCATCTCTATGTCTTATTAAAATATCAATAGACTCTTTAATGAGTGTTGGAAGTATAATAGGAACTTTTCTTCCACGTTTTCCTTCAACTTCTACTATAACCATACTTTCAGCTAATTTCTTTTCGACGGGACTGAGAGATTCTCGTATTTCTGCAGTATTCTGTTCCTCCCAACATGGCCTAGAAATGTAATCACTCATTTTCATTTTGGAAGCTTCCCCAGAACGCCTTTTGTTAAATAATATTATTCTGGCTAGACACAAAGTTGCCAATCTAGTCCACTTCTGGTTGTCACGATTATCATCCTCAACGTCCAACTTAGTTTTTGCAATGTTACTGTCTACTTAATTTAACCAAATCACCTGTAACAGGCAGTAACTGTGTAGCGTTAAATTTTCTTCTGTAAAGAGTTGAGAGAGCATTGGAAGATATTCTAATATTCCATTCCATTTCTAGGAGTTCTTTAAAAGCTAATAATGTTTTATTCTTTTTCATGTTTCCTGCTCTAAGTGCACTGCCTCTTTCAATTGCGATATATTTTTTAAGATCATATCCGATTTTCAGAGCCAAACTAGGGGTATGAAATTCCGGTCTTGTTATACTATCTGAGGAAACAGTATTCATACTTATTTCTTTAGTTGCTTGAATTACAAGATCATATTTATCAGGCGTCAGAAAATCTGCTAATGACTTTGAAGAATTTTTGTTTAATTTGTTTAGGGCTAAGGTTAACCGTGCCAATTGTCTCATTGTTTGGCGTATGAATTTAGCTTGATGATCTGCATACTTTTCATATTGCATCGCACCAAATTTTAAAGTCAAAACGTAGTTTTTGCACACATTGCCGATTTCATCAGATCTGAATGCTGAGATCACCGATTTGTGATATTCTTTTGAAAATCCCAACCCGAAGATATCAGATATCAGAGCGTTACTTTTGGCGATAGTATGTCTTGATTTTTGGTTTTCTTTATCGAAAAATTTGTCTTTGCGGGAATACTTCATGTGATGCCAAATATGTTTTTTCAACATAAATCCAAGACATTTCGGACAAGGGCCGTAATCCGAATCTTTAACAAACCGAAGTTCATTTACTGTTGGTCTTCTAATAAGTATTAGTTCTCCGTTTTTAGTTACTAAAACATTACAGTTGTGGTAAAAATCACCAATTCTAATTATTTCAGCAAAACCCTCTTTACGCTGATATGATTTTTTTGGGTAAGATAGACATTTTGCCACTTCTGTTTCTTTAAAATGAACTGTTTCAAAATGCCTAGCCATATGTATAATATTTTTGTCACAGTAATAACAGACGTGTGTCTTATTTCTAATCCTTTGTCCATTCCTCTTCGGCGCAGCATTTATTTGTATATCATTTTCAGGATTTATCTTCCTGTATATATTTTGAAAAGATTCATCTGTGCTAGTTTCATTACTTATACGTTTTTTCTTAGAATCGTCATCTCCTGGTGATATCACTGGATTATCATTTACATTAATGAGTTTATTCTTATTATTTTTTTGATATTCCGAATCCAAATTTATAATACTCTGATTTTGGTCCAATCAATGTTGATATTACATTTTTCTTGAACTTCATCTGTCACATTGTCATGTAGTCTTGTGCTTTCTAGAAATTTGTGGATTAGAAATTCCTTACCCAAAATGCTATCGTTGGATATATTCTTTCCTTCCGTTTCCCAATTGACTGAATTTTTACTCAGTCTGTCTTCACCATTTAATTTCACATTTTGTAGAATACAAATTTTTTGTTTCCATTCTTGTGATTTTCATTTTCATCCATGTCATTCTTGAAAGCTGTAACAAAGTAACATATTTCTGTTTTCTATTCTTAACAACGGCAAGCAGAGCACCTACTTCATCAAATTATATCTATTTTAAATTGTCTAGCAGGAACTCGGATAACATTGAATTATCTTAAAAGTCTATAAACGAAGAATCACAAAAATTAAAACAAAAAAGAATTGTATTTTACAAAATGTGGAGTTAAACCGTGAACACAGATTTAGTAAAACTACAAATTCGGTCAATGATGAGAAGAAAATATGTCTAAGGATACTTGCGGCATTGTAGGTAAAGAATTTTTATCCAAGTAGACAGCAAAACAATATGTGAAAATGTGAAAATGAAGTTCAACAAAAATCTAATAGCAATATTGAACTGGACAAGGAGTAGAGTATAATAAACTTTGATTCGGATTATAGTCTATTAATATCACCAGGAGATGATATATCAAACACTAATTCTAAAAAACGCATAAATAATGAAATTAGCCAGATAATTCTTTTCAGAATAGATACAGGAATACAAATCCTGAAAATGATATACAAATTGCACCCAAGACGAATGGAAAAAGGATTAGAAATGAGAGTCTGTTATTATTGTGACAAATAAGGTATACATATGGCTAAGCATTTTGAGACAGTTCATTTAAAAGAATCAGAAGTGGCGAAATATCTGTCACCCGAAAAAAATCAAATCAGCTTAAAGAGGGTTTTGCTGAAATAATTAGAATTGGTGATGTTTACTACAACTGTAATGTTTTAGTAACTAAAAGCGGAGAACTAATTAGAAGACCAACAGTAAATGAACTTCAGTTTTTTGTCCAAATGGCTTGGATTTATGTTGAAAAAAAATATTTGGCATCACATGAAGTATTCCTTTTCGATAAAGAAAACCAGAAATCAAGACACGGTATCACCGACTGTAAAACCCTCTTATATCCAATATCTTCGATTTCGGATTTTTAAAAGAATATCACAGATCTGTGATCTTAGCATTCAGAACTGATGAAATCGGAAATATGTGCAAAAAGGACGATTTGATTTTAAAATTTGGTGTCATATAACCTCATTACTTATTTTTCAATCTTATACTCATCATAACATCATATAATAATAATTTTAATTAATACAATAAATGGAAATACTCTAAATATTTGTAACAATTTTCTTTCCAATTAATGCTGATACCTACCTTCTATAGCAACAAGTTGTTCTTCTGAAGATAACCCTTTTGTGGTTTCATACGTTGGTAAAAAAAGATTTGCGTGTTTCAAATTATTTGTTGAATATTCCTGTTGTTGAGAAAGTTCTAATATTTTTTTCGTTCGTCGATTCATTTTAATTTCGTTCGCACTTCACAGTCACACCAAATAATGGGAACGTCGATCTATGAAACAAATTACTAATGCGCTTTAAATTTTTAACGGATCCAGTAAAATGGCAACATTGCACTTTTTTACAGAGGGCAGCACTGTCTTGTCACGCCCCCGTTACCAAAATTGGGGTGTGTAAATAATATACTGTATCAGTTATTGTGGGAACTTACACACGTAATTTTAAATTGCTCCGAAATTGAAAGAGGAGGAAAGCTATAACAAAATAAAGTAGTATTGGTGGAAAATAATGAATAATAAGGAACGTAGAATACTAAAACACAGTATAGAGTTGTAAGTAAAGGAATGGACGAAGTTCAAAATTGTGGCATCGCGTGTAAGTTACCACAATTCTGGTAGGTGCTACAGTACTGGTTACGCACACGCACACCCACACACACACACGCACGCCCACGCACGCCCGCACACACACACACACACAGGTTTTCAGGACCTTGAGGGGACGCCTGCTATAGACCAATTTCTGGGGACTTCGGATTTACGAATGGAACCCGATGCAAAATAGTTTATTGGTCACGTGTATCAATTCAGTTCGCTTTAACACTCCATAGAATTATCATAAATCGAGAAAATAACTTGTGAGGACGTACTCGTTATCGTGTTTGTGTGACTGTGTGAAAAATTGCGGGGACAGTCCCCACAATCTTGCAGTGTCTATGTATTGTAGGGATCTTCACACACACCTTTTATTTACGCTGTTGCCAAATCTTCAAGTCCCCACTATTTACGGGTCTCCAATATTTACGGCTCCCTACTATTTAGGGGTCCCCACGAAACGGGTGTGTGATACCCACAGTGTATTTTAAACTTGAGTTTACATTTCGGGCATTAATTATTATGACTTCGTTAATGAAAATTGCTTATTATAGCAGGATTCACATTGTACAGAACGTCAACGTACCATCACGGACCAGCATCGTCCCGTCAAACTATTAGTAGTACGCATTTCTTACGGTAACATTTGGTAATTACCATAAGAAATGCATACTACAATAATCTGGCGGGACGGTGCCGGTCCATGATGGTACGTTGACGTTCGGTATAATGTGAATCCTGCTTAAGAGTTGACTCAAAAATAGTTAGACTGTTATGTGAATAGGTGTATACCAGGTGTCTCAGTAGTATCTGTATATAAACTTGAAATTTTGTGCATCTGATGTACACCTAATCTTCTTTAAATTAAGCCTAATATTAAAATTCTTTCACTTCCGGTTTAACCGGAAACGACCATATCATTTTTATTTTAAATGACACCCTGTACTATATTTTTCTTAAAATTTGAATTCTGCAAAGAAATTGCGTTCCTATGAGACTTATTACACTTGGTATTTAGACTTCAAAACAGAAGTGAAATTGCATATTAAATGTTTCCAAAATTATGAAAAGCATGTGCATTGTTTTGGATTTAAATTTTAAAATAGTAAAGATAGACTTTCCAATATTTGCATTTTGGATAATCTGAAAAATAATTTACAAATATTTTATTGAAAGTGAAATAATAATAAATGAATTACAAACAAATATTACAACTTTTGTTATTGGAGTTTACAGAGCGGTTTTTTTGTATTTTGAGCTCTACACCGGCTAAGCTGATAATTTTTAAAGTTTAATATTTAAAAAACGGTCGAAATTTGGTATAGGGAGTGTTATATAGAAAATACGTAGAATTTTCTATAGAATTAAAAAATATAATAGGGTTTTCCGTTTTTTAAAAAAAAAGTTAAAATAAGGTTGTACAATCACAATTTTAGAAAAATTTTAAAGTCTAAATACAAAGTGTAAGACTTCGTGGGAAAGATAATTGTAGAATTCAGAATTTAAGAAATATATAGTGTTATTTAAAAAAAAGTTAAGGTCGTTTCCGGTTAAGCTGGAAGTGAAACAATTTTAATATTAGGTTCATTTTAAAGAGATTTAGGTGTAAATCAGATGCTCAAAATTTCAAATTCATATTTTATTAAATAACGGAGATATTCCTTTGGAACAATACAACTGAGACACCTGTATAATATCTTCTAACATTTTGCAAAAACTATTGTCAACTTATTTATCTATGGTTTCCATATTGTACTTTTTTCAAGACAGAAGTTACTGGATTAAAGAAAATTTAATCACAAATATTTGCATTTTTTATTTGCACTATAGAAACTTATTAAATCGAGCTATTACAAATTACTAATAAAGACCACGACAACAACAAAGACTAAACTATGTTCATGAACTCCATATAAATTTTGGGGACTTGTTTATGTCCACATTAATCCTGTCAGTCCCCATAAGTATAGCATCGACAGAGCTCATGTCCTAACAATGGGCAGAAAATTCACTAGTTTATGTATCTGTGTAATAAATTGCGGAGAGAGTCCTCAGAACTTGATGGTGTTTATGTATTGTGGGGACCTTCAGTCACACCTGTAACAAACCCTCATAGTCTATGTACAACTATCAAGAGGGCATTTCATAAAATGTCCTTTTTATAGAAAGAAACGTCGTAGTTTACATTTAGATAGGTTTTAAATTGGATGGACTTGTGTAAGTCCACATAATCCTGTCAGTCCCCACAAGTATAGCATCAACAGTGCTCATGTCCCCACAACGGGCGGAAAACCTACGTCAATTCACTGGTTTGTGTATCTGTGTGATAAATTACGGGGACAGTCCTCACAAAACGTGTGTGTGATATTCACAATGTGTAAAAAATGATTTAAAATATTATGTTTTCGATCAGATAAAAATAAGCTGTTTTTAGAAATAAGCATATACCTGAAACTGATTTCTGGAGCCCTGAAAATTTCAATTGATAATAATGTCTTGTATTGTGTCTAGTTATTCATTAATTTAATTCGTAATCGTAAGGATGATTTATTTTCTAAATGAATAACGCAAAATATTTTTTTATCATTAAAGCCTAACTAACAGCAAAATAGCTTTTGTTTAATTGGATCTAGTCAAAACTTTTATGTGCAATTTTTTTGTAAGACTTAAATAGTAAGAGTTACCTAATAAGAGTTAGGTAGGCGTTATTTCAATATCGTGTTTACATTTAAAATTCAGGGACTGATTTATCCTAATAACGCGTCACTATCAATTTAAAATATATTTCAATAATTTCTTGTTAAACCAATAATTTTAGATAAACACCAAACAATTCTTGATTGATTTTTATTGTAATAATAATAATATTTTGTAAAGAATTAGTAGCTCTTTGAATATATTAACTGTCTGCTAATTGTCACGTTTTGTATTTTAAATTCAAAAGATTACTGTGTGAAATTTGGTATTCTCCATGACATTGTTATGTTATTAAGAGTTCCTACATATCGGATAAAAAAAATCAAAATTTTTGCTGGCGCTTAATTCATTATGCATAAAGCACTAAATTAGCTAAATATGGAAAACCGCAAACCTCGTCATGTGAATATGTAACTACATATGTTTATAAATTGAAATTCAAACTTATTCCGTTTGACTTATCTACTAGAACTGGGACTAGAAAATATTGTGAAAAATGAAAATATGTCTATAATTATTACATATATATTGCTAGTAAAATTCGATAAGCAGTTTTGAACATTTCTTAATTTATATTAGTGTCTGTTTTTATTTAAATTTTAAGTTTAGATGCTCAATTTGAATCCTGTAGTAGACATCTAACTGCCGGTTTCATTATCAAACTAACTAACTAACTAGTATCAAAGTAAAAATTATAGAGCCCTGACTTTCAAAACTCATAGCTCTAAAAATATCCAACGAATTTCAATCGCACTATAGAAAATTTATTTCTATACATTCCCATACTTTTCCAACAACCCGTTCATTTATTACTTTAAGTTTATCATTAGTTTTAGAAATATGAGCTTTCAAAATTAGGGCTTTATACTTTTTACTTTGATAGTAATTGAAAAGTCTAAGGGCACATATCTCGAAAATGATTACCCGTAGGAACACTTTTCCAAGATATGTCTGTTTGCGTCAAGCAGATGGAACAAGAGGGAACAAAATATATAGAACAGATGACATAAAAGATGCAGTATGCGGCGCCCCCTACAAGCAATAGAAAAACTATGATAAAATTTGAATTCTTTATATTAAGATACTCCATTCTCCAAATGTTGTCCAAATATCTACCCTTAATTTTGAAGAAGTTTTTACATAAATTTTAAATTTAACACGCTTTATCTTCGTTAATAACAACTTTCAGACTAAGGTAAACCAAATCGTAGTATTACTTTTATATAAAGAACCTAGTATTATTTTTCTATAACCTTTCTCTGCGTCCCATTAATTTTGGGACATCATCTATACATTTTATTTATTTTTATAAATTATGTAATTATTTCGGACTAATGGTCTTCATCGGGATGGTAATACTGATATTCATAATCTGCAAATATAATTGTATTATTATTAATTATGTAGTAACCAAATCAAAACATATAACAGATAAATTATTCTATTCACCTCACTCCGGCATATTTGTATCTAAAATTGGTTTTATCTAACTTTTTTTGCATCTCTTAATACCTACTGTTTTCTGAAAGCCAGTATTATAGGTACAATGACACATTTCATATACCTATATGTATGTAAGAATATCATTGAGACCCCACAATTAGAAACTGCAACGTTACACACATACCATGCTCCTAGTAGATAAGTATCCCATAATCTTATTTTAAAACATAAATCTCGGCAAGTAGTATGTGGCAGTGTCGATGAGGGCGCTGCTGTACAGATACTCAGAAGTACACACACGGTCCACATAAATTGGGCAAGACTACCACACAAATTTTGCATGTAGCAAAATTATGATTGAGGGGACATTTTTAGAAGTTGTTATTTTTATATAAAAGGGACCTCGTAGATTACGTTTAGATAGGTTTTAAATTGTGGGGACTTGTGTAAGTCCACACAATCCTGTCAGTCCCCATAAGTATAGCACCATTAGTGCCCATGTCCCCACAATGGGCGGAAAACCTACGCACGCACGCACACGCACACGCACACACAAACGAATGGATACGCACTATATAGACGAATATATACGTATTATACAGTTTTTAAGCTTCATGGAGCTTTTACGCGACTAATAA
>NW_019417763.1:22655-45301 GCF_000390285.2 Anoplophora glabripennis | reverse complement strand
GCTTCATCAAGAAATTGGACAAGTGTAATGCACCAAATCTGCTGTCAAATAACTTCATGAATTTATTCATCAAGTTCTTGACGAATTAGAGCATGTTCTAATTTTCGTCAATTTCTTCGTGAAGTTCGGAAGTACCAACCCAACAGATTTCCAGCCTCAGATCAGTAATGAGGTTATGTTATTGGAATATGTAAATAATTGTGTGGCGTCGTGCTAGTTTTGCATTGTTTTTACTGATTTGTTACGTACAAAAACTAATATTTATATAATATGTGTCAGAACGGTACCGCTGTTGTATCACTACAATTATGAGTGGAAAGGTGGCATTTTTGAAATTTATTTGCTTCTTTGATTCATTGGTAGAACTGATTCATACGTCAAAAAACTTGACAAAGTCTGTAGCAGTGTAAAACCACACTGTTTAGTGTTTACCAATAAATTCGTTAATTCATGAAGAACTTTGTCAATTTATTCATGAATAAATTGTCAATGTAAAACAGCTATAATTTGTCAAGAACTTGATGAATAAATTCATTAAGTTATTTGACAGCAGATTTGGTGCATTTCATTACATTGTCATTAAGTTCACGTTTTTTACTGGGGGTTGGAGTCTTCTATGGCCTTCAGGTTTTTACTGCTTGGTTGGATACATTCTCCGCTTATTCTTAACCCAGGTAATGGACGCAGCTTTGTCCAAAAATACATTTTGAAAGATTTAAGATCAGTCTCGCTTCTCGTAACACTTGAAATACTAAAATCATTCTTTTGTACATATCTTAAAAGTCTTTTAATGAAACTAAGATATCATCGAGATATCAAATTACTGTTTTATCTCGTAAATGTCAAAATACCAGAGACAACTTCGAAAATTCATATCGAGCGTTTACAAGTCCAAAAGTAAATCTTTCAAATTCGGCTGTTTCGTCTGGTGTAATAAACAGTTTTACTTTTTGATTCTTCAGTAAGTGGATACTTGTAGATACCCCAACATCAGATCTAAAATACAAAATAGTTTACTACCGGTCAGAATTTCAAAGCATTCATAGGAAAGTTTTTCTTGATTGTTTGGCTATTTAATCGTCTATCTCTTTTGTCCGGAACTTTTGGGAACTAATAATACGGGAGATGCGTAGGGTGAATTTGTGTCTCTTATTATGCCGCACTCGCGCCATTCCCGAACTATGTCTCTGATTGTATCTTTGTCTTTCTAGTTTGTACGATACGGTTTTGATCGGATTGGATCCCCAGTATCTTCAATATTTACTTCCATCACCTTTGTGCACCTTAATTAATTCATTTCTGTTGCGAACACATCCTGGGTAACTGTTCATCAGTTTTAGCAGTTCGTATAGTTCATTATCATTTAACATGTTGTCAAACTTCACTTCCTCCATAGTTATTTGTGGTTTCCTAACTATTTTCTGATATTCTTCTTTTTTGTCTGAACCTCTCACTTCTCCCTTCTGTTCTTTTGTTCTCAATTTCTTCTCCTGAAACGTTCATAACTGGTAAAATCTGATTCCCTTCTACTTTTACAAATTATTAGTAGTCTTCGGTCTGCCGTTACCGTCAATTCTAAATTACGCCTCTTACACAAGGGCGTTGTTTTGCCGGTCGGTAGCCGACCGTCAGACCTGACGGCGACGTTTCTGTGTGTAAAGATGTATTTAACTATGTGAAATTTTAAATTTTAGTCGTTGTTTTGCCGATCGTTTTAAATACCGATCAGCAAAATACCGTCCGTGTGTAAGAGCCCTTAGAAAATGGTGGTTTATCTTCTGGTTTAAAATACAATTCATTTCCTATCGTTACATATGCAAAACTGGGCAACTCCTTGAAGGTTCGTCCTAGGATGTCAGTCGGTTAGACTTGATCTGGTACTACTAAAGCAGTCACATTCGCTTGAACATTATCAATCTGTACTTTTAGTTGGGTTTGCCAATCACACACTGTTGTGTTTTCACTAAAATCATGCAATGGTTGGTTAATTGATTAGCATAATAATTTAGTGTCTTTCACCACACCGTGCTTTACAGTGCAAACAGCACTTCGTGGATCTATCAAAGCTCGTACGACGTGTTATTTACCTTAATACATATCAAATTTCTCAATCGGATCTGCAGTCTTAGGCTTTCTAATTTCTTCTCTGGGCATTCCCTGGCAATATGTACTTGAGGTGTTTTTATCGGCGGAAAACCATATTTAGGGGGTGAAATACACTCATAGTTCGCCCCCAAAAACAGTCTTTCCTAAATATCTGAGGTTCTAATCAATATTTTGGAAAGAAACAAAGTGGAAATTACTTATAAAAAAAAAATGTTTCACAAGTGATTCCGTATTCCCTTATTTTTTATTTTAGAAAAACTAATTTTCAAATATTTTTTATACAGGGTGTCCGCAAATTTCACCGACAACGTTTGACTGTATATTTACGACGATAAATAAATACGATCTACGAAAAAAATTAAATAAAAACTTTTTGGTTTTTGAGTTACAGCTCTTCAAAGTTGTCAAAAATAAAACTAATTTAATTAATAACTTCATAACCCTTTAACCGATCGCGTTAAAATTTGGCACATTTATTTGAACCATTATTATTAAAACTTTAGTCAAATGGATATGCTGGGTCATAGTTTTCTCCGGTTACCTCTCCCTTTTAGTGGTTAAACCTTTTACACTGGTCGTATTTTTTTAAAGCAGCATTGAAAAGGTCGTTTTATTTAAAAAAAATATTGTTTCTTGAGAAAATCGCCTACAGAAAGTCATTCTTGAGAAAAATGGCATTATTTGCAGGTCTGTACGTTTCGGTTTGTGTGGCAGTGTCACGGATTTAAAACTTTGAGATCAATAGGCAATGAAAACAAGATGTTGATTGCTGTGGCTACCAGGTAATGTCATTATTGTCGTGTTTCTTTAGGATTCTCATCATTCTACACATGCAAATTATGAAGTGTCCGCAGTGTATCAAGACAATTAAACGGAGTTGTAAATTTTCATAATTTGCATGTGTGGAGTAATGAGAATACTAAAGAAAGACGAGAATAATCACATTACCCGATAGCCACAGCAATCAACATCTTGTTTTCATCGCCTACTGAACTCAAAGTTTTAAACCGAAACGTACACACGTACAAATGCCATTTTTCTCAAGAATGGATTTCTGTAGGCGATTTTCTCAAGAGACAATATTATTTTTTAATAAAACGACCCTTTCAATGTTGCTGCCCCCTTTAAAAAGATAAGACCACTGTAAAAGTTTTGGCCGCTAAAAGGGAGAGGTAACCAGAGAAAACTATCACCCAGTATATCAATTTAACTAAAGTTTTAAGAAATAATACGCAATAATGGTTCAAATAAATGTGTCAAATTTTAACGAGATCAGTAAATGGATTATGAAGTTATTAATTAAATTAGTTTTATTTTTGACAACTTTGAAGGGTTGTAACTCAAAAACCAACAATTTTTTATTTAACTTTTTTACGTAGATCGTATTTATTTATCGTTGTGAATATGCCGTCGAACGTTGATTGGTGAAATTTGCGGACGCCCTGTATATACAAAATTTATATATGTGCAAAAAGAATTAAAAATATGAATTATGTAAACAAATTGACAAAATTAAATTGACCTTGAGGGTTGCTTTCGCTGTACAGCAAGAATAAAACGCTCTCAAAACGGTAGAAATAAACTATTTTTATTGAAAACTAAGTTTGTGGAAAAGACGTGTTGACGGAGCGAGTGTTCGTTGGAGATTCAGTCCTTGTGTGGAGTCGTTCGCAGAAGTACCTGGTCCTTGACGCTACTCTGCCGGGGTCGTCTTCCGGGAACCCTGGTGCATCGGCGCGGCGTCTCGCTGGCCAGTATGGATGCCATCAAGGAAGCTGCAGCCGGTCAGGAAACGGACCCTTCTACCGGACCTAGTGGTAATTGCCTTGGGTATGGTTGGCACGGATAATAGGGCAGAAGTTGATGGAAGGCTATTGTCCTCGTCCCTGGTAGCTGTCGCATCATTCAAACAATACGCAGGTTTGACTCTGTCTATGGACACTTTAACTTCACGACCACGCACTAGCACCGTGAATGTTTTGTCGTCGCGTTTGATCACTGTAAACGGACCATCATATGGGTTCTGTAGTTGAGTTTTAACGCCGTCCGCACGCAGAAAAACACGTGTCGCTGTTGCCAAGTCTTTAAAAACGAATGGCTTCTTCTCGCCATGGCGTTTAATTACGGCTGGACGTAAGCTTTCCATATGACGTCTGAGGTCCTTAACAAAATTCGCTTCGGTGCTGAGCTCTTCGTTTGTCTTGCGGAAATGAAGAAATTCTCCGGGTAGGCGTAGATGTCCGTACACTATCTCGGCCGCGGTAGCTTGAATGTCTTCTTTCCATGCTGCACGTATTCCCAATAGCACAGTGGGAAGAATGCTAGTCCATCGATCATTTTGGTCGCATTTTATCGCTGCTTTTAATTGGCGGTGAAAACGCTGTACCATGCTATTTGCTGCTGGGGGAGATTGCTTCCGGCCACCTGGTGAAACGGTCTACGCAGGTTAAGCAGTAGCGGTAGCCCTCGGATGGCGGCATCATGACGATATCCACGTGGATATATTCAAATCTCGTTGACGAAGGTTACAATGAACCTGTCGGAGAAGTTACGTGTCGCGTCACTTTTGCGCGTTGACATTCGACGCAGCAACGTGCCCAACGTCTGCTATCACGCTTTATTGATGGCCAGACGAAACGTTGCTTAAGGAGCTTGACTGTGGCGTTAATACCGGGATGCGAAATACGATGCACCGAGTCGAACACTACCCTACGAAATGGCTTGGTGATAAACGTAGATACATCACAAAATACAGGGGCGTTCGTGTCGGGTATTTTGATACGCTTTAGTGTGAGGCCGTGTTGTTCGTCGGTGTACTCCTTGATTTCGTCGTCATTTTGTTGCGATGCTGCGAGTGCCTCATAGTTTAAAGTCGCGCATATCTCGTTTACCCTGGACAAGGCATATGCTACAACGTTTTCGCGACCAGCCATGTGACGAATGTCTGTCATAAACTGGCCAATAAAGTCTAGATAGCGGAATTGTCGCGGTTTACACTGACTCGACTGTTTCGCGAAGGCAGACGTAAGAGGCTTATAGTCGGTGTAAATCGCGAATGTTCTTGCCTCGACCATATGCCGGAGGTATTTGACTGCTTCGTAAATCGCAAGAAGTTCGCGGTCGTAAGCAGCGTATTTGCACTGAGCTGGGTTAAGTTCTTTCGAAAAATACCCTAGCGGTTCCCAATCGTTTTGCATTACGGCACCAATTGCAAAGTCAGAAGCGTCACACATTAGAGCGATTTGCGTATTTTCACCGGGGTGCGCGAGTAGAGCTGCCTGTTCTAAGCTCTCTTTAGCCGCCTCGAAAGCACTTTTCGCGTTTTGTGTCCAATTTATGGGTGCTTTCCCTTTAACATCCCCTTTCAGCAGGTCATTCAGTGGCGCCTGGGTACCTGCTGCGTTGACTACAAACCGTCGGTAAAAGTTAAGGGCGCCAAGGAATTTATTGTCGTAGGCAGCGGGTAGTCTTTTATTGCCTTAACCTTTTCGGGCAGCGGTCGCGTGCCCTCACTTGACACCAGATATCCGAGGAATTACACTTCGCTTTGTCCGAACGGCACTTTGCGGAGTTAATTACGACGCCGTACTTCCGCAGCCGTTGGAACAGTGTTTCCAGGTGACGCAGGTGTTCCTCTTCAGACGATGAAGCTACAAGGATGTCGTCGATGTACGCGTAGGAGAAATCGAAGTCGTGTAAAACTTCGTCGATGAAGCGTTGAGAGGTTTGAGCTGCATTGCGTAACCTAAAAGTCATGTGCGTGAACTCAAATAACCCGAAACGTGTCGTGATAGCCGTCTTGGGAATGTCTTCTTCCGCGACGGGAATTTGATGTAATGCGCCAATCATTTTGATGGTTGAAAATAATTCCCTACCTCGAAGTGATTGTGCAACGTCCTGAATATGTCGCACAGGATGTAGGTCTGGACGCGTTCGTGCGTTCAGCCTACGATAATCGCCACATGGTCGCCATTCTTCACCCCTTTTTTAACAGGAGGTGTAAGGGTGACGCCCACGCACTGCTCGAAGAACGGGCGATACCTAATTTCAGCATATCGTCGAATTCCTTTTTCGCTGCTCGCAATTTGTCTAGCGTTAATCTACGCGGCTTCTCAGCGACGGGGGGACCAGGTGTTGTCTCGATGTAGTGCCTGGTTTGGTGTTGTACAGCCGCAGAAGGAGCTGCAGGACGCGTAATGTCCGAATACTGCTTGAGTAGGCGATGAAACACGGATTCCCCGGAAATCGTTCTGACTGAGGGTGTCACAGAATGCGCGAGTTGGCCTGGCGCCGTAATTTGCGTTGTTTCGTCAAGTAGTCTTTTGTTGCGCACGTCCACCAGTAGTCCATAAAAAGATAAAAAGTCTGCACCAATTATTGGTTTAGAGACATCCGCGACGACAAATTGCCATGTAAAACAACGACGCAACCGAAGGTTTAATGTCATTGTCACTGTGCCGTACGTAGTAATTGAGGTACCATTTGCCGTGGAAAGTTCGTACGTCGATTTCGATTGCAACGATTTCACTAGCGCACGCGGATATACACAAAGATCAGGACCCGTATCGACGAGAAACTGGACCTTGGAGTATGTATCCGTAACGTACAAACGGCACGGAATAGGGCACGGCTCGCTGTTCGCCATCATCGACTGCCCATCTCGTTTCCCAATCGGTACGTGCACGGATCGCGGTACTCGCGAGCGTGGTCACCAAAACGTTGGTGATACCAACACTGACCACTGTCACTGTCACGGCTTCGCGATCGGTCTTGCGAATGCGATCTGGGTGTTCTCGTCGTCGATCGCCGCGGTTCACTCTTCGTGAATAGCTTCGCCATTCCTTGCAACATCTCCAATAACTGTTGCTCGATGTGTTTCAGTCGTCTTCTGAACGGGCATGATTTTCGACGTATTTTCCTTGTTTGAGGCTCATGTTGTTTGCTGCGTTGCGCGAAATAAAAACCACTCTAACTGCACAAAATTGCGTACTTTCACTGAAAAGTTTACGTCGGTTGAAAAGATCACGTTGGGGTCACCACTTGAGGGTTGCTTCGCTGTAGAGCAAAAATAAAACGCTCTCTCAACGGTACAAATAAACTATTTTTATTGAAAACTAAGTTTGTGGAAAAAGACGTTGTCGGTTCCAATGTTTTGTGGAGAGTCCCTGTGTGTGGAGTCGGTTGTAGGTATATGGGCACGCATCTGGTCGCCGGCGCCAGTAGACCCTTCTTGGAACGTTGGTGTGTCTGGCGGCGTCCTGCTGGCGCTCTTAATGTAATGCTTAAAAATGGATAACTTGCGGCATGTGTACCCAGAACCTGTTTTGGGGTTTTCGTTAAAATCTCTTTTCAGGGGGTGAACAACCCCCAAGTGTGAGAAATGTCTGTACAATTAGAATTAACATTATAAAATTAAAAGTTTTTACTTTTTCTTTAATCATACGAATAATTTTTTCTATGTTTTGGGGGTTGCAACCCTTATTTTTTATTTCGGAAAAAATGAATTTTTCAAACATAATTAAAATTATTTCTATTGAACAGAACGAATGATTCACAAGCAATCTTGTCTGTAATTTGTATTTTTAGTGAAAATTTTTGAAAATAAGAAATAAGTATAATTTTACCATCTACAAACCGGGAGATGCAATCCCTAATGTTCAATGGACTGTGAATCGTCCTATTTAGTAGAGGCCGTTTTCATTTTGCTTAATCAAACAAAATTTTATAGGGCCAATAGAGGATAGTGTCAACTTGACTTCGTTTTTATTTGAATGTTCGTTATTTTAATCTTTAAACATTATTAAGAAATCGTTGGGTATTATCTGTTTTTTTAAATAGTTTATAACAGAGTAACTGAAATATGTGGATTTTCATTTTCATATCGATAACCCGTTCTGTGTGTATAGTAATACCTATTTGTTTGAATCAAAATTTTACTGTTTATTAAGCATCTAATTTATTAGGAGGGCATTATTTGAAAATATTGTTTTAATTGTTAAGAAAATGAGTTCTATGGAAGAGGTATTTTTATTGGCAGCTGCTATAAATTCGAAAAGCGTACAAATTAGGTGGGAAATTTTTAATAAAATAGTAGTACATTTCCATATTTTAAAAATTTAGCTCTGGAATTTTAAATTAAAAAAAAAATAAATTTTTATCTATCGCAAGCAGAATTAAAGTTTACATTGCAATTAAAGCTATATACAGGGTGGTCCATATTTGAATAGACAAACTTTGGGAAAGTACTAAACAACAAAAATTAACATCACTTTGCTCTCTGAGATACAGGGCGTTGAAATTATCAAAAATAAAACAATATTTTTAAATATCTGGAAAACTGCTTTATCAAATTTATCCAAATTTGGTACACTTTTTTTTTCAAATATTTCTCTTAGTTCTGTATGCACACAGTCCAAATTCAAAAACCAGTGGCGGAGAAACAAGGACGTCGTTTAATTATTTAGAGCAAAAACTTTACGCCACTGAATTAATTGGTAATATGAATACATTTTACAATGGTCTGAAATACTCCGGATGAAAAAACATTCTTTTATTTTTGTCGAAAAGTGAATGGTTTACGAGTTACGAGACATTATCCAAGTAAATAAAGCGTTGAAATAGGGAAAAATAAAACGAATTTGGGTGATTCAGATTTTTAATAGACAAACTTAGAGAAAGTACTAATCAACAAAAATTAACATCACTTTGCTCTATGAACATAGGCGCAGAAAGCCCCCATTTATGAGATACAGGGCATTGAAATTAACAAAAGTAAAACAATTTTTTAAAATACATATCTGGAAAATCGCTTCATCAAAATCCAAATTTGAAAACACATTTTTTTTTCAAATATTTCTCATAGTTCTTGTAGTTTGTTTTTTTGGCTTTAGCTCTAGTTTTTTATTTTTTAAGAATCAAAATATATTTTTAACATACACGCCATTACGTTATTTTTCACATAATAATTCACAGTCCACAGAACATAGAACATGACATACGAATCTAAGTATAACAAAACTTATGTATGGTTGCCAACACAACAACTAACAAACATAAAACAACATTCAAAATATTAAAAATAATATCAACACTACCCATTTTGACATATTTTGAAATATTCTATTTTCACTTTCCTCTTCTTTCGGTTCACTTTAGCCTGTCTGATGTTGTCCTATACCAACTTGTTTCTTACAGTTGATCAACTAATTGCTCCTCCTGCTAATTTGCAAATATAACCGGAAAATCCTTTGCCATCTAAATTGTTATTCCAGCTGGCATCACTGAAAACCTCTAATTCTTTTCCATTACAATTGTATGTTATACCTTCTGTAGCAGTTTTCTTTAAATAGCGTAAAACATGCTCCGCTTCTGTCCAATGTTGTTTAGTACATTTACTGTTAAATTGGCTTAAGTAGGTAGTCGCAAATGTTATATCAGTTCTCGTTCCTTGTGATAGAGATATAAAACTTCCAATTAATTCTTGATAGGGTATATTTTCTATATTCTCATCATTAGTTTCTTTGGGCATTCGTTTACTTTCAGGTTGTATCGGAACACTTGATATCTTGCATTCACTCATATTGAATCTTTGCAGAATTCTATTTATATACCTTTTCTGTTTTATATGTAGTCTTCTTTTATCTTTATCTATGTCAATCTCCCAACCAAGTATATATTTTGTTTCACCGATTAGTTTTATATCAAATTTTATATTAAGTCTGTCAACTTTTTCGAACAAAATTTCTTTTGAGTTTGTAAGCCACAAAATATCCACATACAAACATATGATCATATAAATGAGATGTTCATTGTATAAAAATACACAAGGCGAGGATTCTATTTCTTTAAATCCCAGCTTTTCTAATTCACCTTTTATAGTCATATACCAAACTCTCGCACTTTACTTTAATCCATATAGTCCTTTATTTAATTTACACACCTTTTTACTGTCCTGTTTGAGTCCTAATGGTATTTCCATGTATATATCTTCTTGTAACAAACCATTCAAATATGCAGTTGTCACATCCATTTGATATAAGTCGAAATTATACTCTACAGCTATTGCAAAAATAAGTCGTAATACATTTAGTCTTATTACCAGTGCAAAAACTTCTTCGTAACTTTCTCTTTTAATCTGGTTAAAACCTCCCGCGACTAATCTTGCTTTGAATTTGTTAATAGTCCCATTGGCATTTTCTTTTATTTTAAATACCCATTTTGAGTCTATGATTTGCTTTTCTTTTGGTCTAGGTACTATACTCCATGTCTCGTTGCTTTTATGTGATGATAGTTCTTCTTGAATTGCCGTTTTCCACCTTTCTTTATTTGTACACGATATAGCTTCTTCGTAACTTTGAGGAACATTATCATAATTGTTTATTACTAAATTTGCTTTAGGTATTCTCTTAGATCTTTGTGGAAACTCGACTTCAAATTTATATTTTGGAGGTTCATAGTCAAGGTCATCTCCAATTAAATTTTTTGCTCCATTATCAAGTTCTGATTCATTAGATTCATCTGAATCATAACTAACCTCACTTTCATTTTGACTAGGTTCGCTTCTTTGCTCATTACTTTCACTTTGGCTACTATTACTCATAATTTCTTCCATTTCTTCCACTTGTTCATTCGGCATTTCATCTGTCATTTCATGCTCTTCTGGAGTATATTTTAAATCAAGATACTTATAATTTTCATTTTTATTTTTCAGTATTACATTTCCTTTTTCATTTTCTAAAATTTCTGCATCTCTTACTGTAATAATCGTCTCCCTTTCTTTACAATATAGTCTGTAATGTTTTGTTAAATGCATGAACCCTACAAATATAGCATCTTTTGACACGAAATCTAGTTTTGTTCGATTTTGTTTATCAGAAAGTAAGCTAAACTCCCAAATAATTTAAGATGCTTCACATCAGTTTTTTTACAGACAAATTTCTCTTCTAGGGTCATACCAACTTTCTTCGTATAGGTTCTATTTTTAAGGTAAACAGCATAATATGCAGCTTCTGCCCAAAATCTCAAAGGAAGCTTTGCATCACGCAGCATACATCTCGTCATTTTAATGATGGTCCTATTATTTCGTTCTGCTATACCATTTTATTGTGGGGTATAAGGTGCAGTCTCTTCATGAACGATTCTATTTTCTTGTAAAAAAGTTTTAAATTCTTTATTTACAAATTCTTTACCGTTATCACTTCTGATTCGCTTTATTTTCTTATTTGTTTGATTTTCAATTTCATTTTTGAAAATTTTAAATCTGGAAAATGTTTCATCCTTTTGTTTTAGAAAATAAACGAATACTTTTCTCGAATAATCGTCTACTAGCAAATACATATATTTCGATCCAGCTAGTGATGGCTCATGTATTGGACCGCACAAATCCATGTGTACCAATTCAAGGATGTCTTTTGTCTCAATTTCTTGGTGACTCGCAAAAGGCTTCTTTAGGGTTTTACCAACAATACAATCTTTGCATTCTAACATAGTTTTTGTTGTCAATTTTAGTCCGTCTACTACCTTCTCATTGCTCATTTTATTTAAAATAGTTAAATTCTGATGTCCGTACCTCCTATACCACATTTCTGCACTTAACTTAACTTCTTCTTTCGCTACCGATAGATTGGAGGACTCACTTACAGGTAGATACGTTTCTGCTTCATATAGATTATTGATTCTTTTTCCCGTCATCATTAATGTTCCGTCATTTCTTCTTATTTCGCAAGTACCTGACTTAAACTCCGATTTAAAACCTTTCTTTTCAAAAGCACTTATTGAAAACAAGTTTTCTTTAATATCCGGCACATATAAAACATCATTTACATTGATGTACTGATAATGGCAATTACTGTTTGTTATTTTGACTCGTACAACACCGATTCCTACGACTTTAATAAAATTACCGTCAGCCATCTTAACCTCATTTTGTAGTTCACTTAACATTGTAAATACACGTTTATTATGTGTCATATGGCTTGTAGCTCCAGAGTCCAAATACCATTTTGCGCAGTCTATGTCATCACTTTTCTTTGTTACGTTCATTGCACTTTCATGGCTTCTAGCGTTTTCATTGGCACTTTTTCACTATCATTTTCTTGTTTTTGATTCTGATTTTCATCTGCTCTATACCAACAGTATTTGGCATAGTGTCCTTTCTTGTTACACACCCAGCATGTAATATTGTTTCTCGGTTTTTGACTCCTATAAGATTCTTTTTCAGATTTACCACTACCTTTTATTCTTGATATGCATGCAGTTTCTAGTTTAGTTTCTAGTTCTTGAATCTGTAGTTCATCTTATTGTGCTTTTAGACCATTTCTAAATTCTTCTAAAGTTGTTTTTTCTAGTCCTGTAGCTTTCATTTGCATTCTTATTTCACTGTATACGTTTGGTAGTCCATTTAGTACTAACCCTATATACTCTTCATTTTCTATTGTTGAATTGCACTGTGTTAATTGGTCTCTCAAATATTGTGCTCTAGCTAAATATGCTTCAACATTTTCGGTGTCTTTCATCCTTATAGTACTCAATTCTAACCTTAAGTCTACTCTTCTGGATGCTACTTTTCCTTCATGAATTTGTTGTAATCTGTACCATATTTCTCTTCCTTCATCTAAGTTTAGAACTTGTTGCGCTTGGCGTGGTTCTAGCGATGCTAATATTATCGACGCAGCCAATACACTTTTTTCTTCGAATGCTTCAATTTCAGTTGCATTTGTATTTGTGCGTTCTGGTTTCTCCTTCTCAATAGTATACCATGCCTTTTTCGTTTTCAATAGTAATTTCATCTGATGTTTCCATAACTGATAATTATTATTGCCCAATTTGATCATTGACGGTCCCGCAACTTCCATTTTGAATTTTCAAGTCTTCTCTGGCACCTTTTGAGAAACTATACCTTCTCGTAGTAGGGGAGCCCACGATGCTAAACAGGGATATACTCGAGCGTCGTGGGGACCTATTGGATTTTGAAGATTAGATGGTAGAAAGAAAAAAAGGTTATATGATGTATACCCTGTCACAGGTGAGGGAAGCGTCTACAGGCTTTCAAAAATGTAAAAAAAAACAGTCACATAGAAATACTCGGGCACCTCAGATATTGATAGTGTATATGCTCTACGTGTCTCCGATAATGGAGATATGTTAATGTGCCAATTTGGATGGTGGAGGCGGCCGTACGGAAAGGTTAAAAATGGGGGAAAAAAAATGCTCTAGCGCTTCAGATATTCAAAGGGGATGTTAAGTGAACCCGAACGAAGCTCCCATTCAAAATACTGACGATTCGGATGTGACGCAAACTCGTGGCAGCATTTTGAAAATCCAAATAAAATCGCCATTTTGAAATACTCGAGCGCGTCAGATCGTGCTGATCCATAATCTGACGATTATTTATAGGGGTTTTCTTAATCTGATGGCTTGAAAAAAAATTTTTTTTTTTAATTTTTTTTTTAAATCACTGAATGTGAAAAATAAAAAGCACGGAAAATAACATGCAAATAAAAACAAATAACAAATTTTGTTGAAATTTGTAAAAAAGTTTTTTATTTTATTTTCTGCACACGTAAATCTATTTTTTTTAATTATAATACATATAAACACATAATATATACTTTCGGTAATCTCTTTCTCTGATAAAATTACAAATGATAAAGAAATAAGAGAAAAAAATATGGCCGAGGTTAATAGATACGAGTAGATAGATAGATATTTATTTGACCACTGTTTACATACATTCGTACAAATGTGGTATGTCAAATTTCAGTTTAAATTTGAACTGTAAAACGGTTGATATTATTATAAAAAGAAGGTACAATATGTAAATCCTAAAATAATTTTAACAAAAATCACACAACATGAAATTATACGACATGTCTACATACATTCGCATAAATTATACTCTGAACTGTAGAACCATTTCTGCTGTCATAACACATAAGTTAAACAACATATAAATCCTATACAGAACTTAATAAAAAACGGTATTTTTAGTTTTTTATCGTTTTATTAGCAAAACTAAAAATACGGGTCCCCTAAATTTGTCTTAAGAATCTATGACCAAGTTTTGTTGCATTAATTTCGGGACACCCTGTACATAATTACAGAAAGAATGATAAAAATTTGATGTTTATTAACACATTAGTAGCGATTTCCTGGTAAACGGTTACATTTATCGGCTTGAACAAAGAGTACATATTTTTTTCTGATATTGTTTCTATTTTCAATAATGTTTAAATTTCTGTGAGGTCTAGCAAGAGAAAAAAGTTAAGAACCAAACAAATTTTGAGATCTAGGTAAAGTGCCCTCTAACGGCGCATAATGAAACTTTTCTCTGACTGGTTCAATAGAGGTTCATCTACTTAGTGGGTGTGCCAAATGAGAGACTAATCGAACATGAATTAAATAAGTTATTTACATAAAAAAATTTAAAAAAAATGAACTTCGACAAACTGTAACTTGCAAACAATTGACAATTCGAAAAAAATTTTCATTACCTAAGTACTGCTATTATTTTAATCCATAGAATCACCTCCCGGAGTTTCCTGACGGAGTTTCAACACAACATGTATTTCCTTGCAGCTGCACACGCTAAACTTTATTAACGATTTTTGTTACTTCGGCTTGTGGAAATCGACAGATTATATTTTCCCGTTATTCTTGAATTATTTCCTTCAGAATAAAAACAAATCAACCGCGCTCGAGAATGTCGAGGTGACGTTTTTTTTGCAACTGTGACCTTCCGACTGCCTTACGTCATGCTCAAATCGTCAGATTATTGAAATGCACACTTTTCAGCATGTAATTAACCCATCATATCTTAATCTGATGCGCTCGAGTATTTCCAATTATCGATTTTTTTTTACTATATATAGAGGACTTAGATATGATGGAGGTACTCAACAGGGTGCAAGGTATTCCCGTTAATCTGCCGCGCTTGAGTAACTTCCAAAATCCCTTCTTGGGCTCCCCTACTATCGTATGCTCTTCCGATTCCACGTACACTACTGATCGACTTGAATATCAAATAATATCTTTAGCTAACAGCCTGGGCCCAGAACCTGTAATTTGTTTTTTGGCTTTAGCTCTAGTTTTTTATTTTTTAAGAATCAAAATATATTTTTAACATACACGCCATTACATTATTTTACACATAATAATTCACAGTCCACAGAACATAGAACATGATATACATGAACATGACATGAATTGAACAACATTCAAAATATTAAAAATAATATCAACAGTTCTGCACAGTGCATACAGTCCAAATTCAAAAATCAGTGGTGGAGAAACAATGATATCGTTTCCTTATTTAAAGTAAAACTTCTATGGCACTGAATTAATTGGTAATATGAATACATTTAACAACGGTCTGAAACATTCGAGATGAAAAAAACACTCTTTTATTTTTGTCGAAAAGTGAATGGTTTATGAGTTATGAGACATATTATGATTTCCAGATATTTAAAAAAAATTGTTTTATTTTTATTAATTTCAAAGCCCTGTATCTTATAAACAGTAGCTTTTTGCGCCTATGTTCATAGAGCAAAGTGATGTTAATTTTTGTTGTTTAAAACTTTCCCGAAGTTTGTCTATTAAAATCTGGACCACCCAAATTTGTTTTATTTTTCCCTATTTCAACGCTTTGTTTACCTGAATAATATGTCTCATAACTCGTAAACTATTCACTTTTCGATAAAAATAAAAGAATGTTTTTTCATCCGGAATGTTTCAGACAGTTATAAAATGTATTCATATTACCAATTAATTCAGTGGCCTAGAAGTTGTACTTTAAATAAGGAAACGGCATCCTTGTTTCTCCGTCACTGGTCTTTGAATTTGGACTATGTGCTTACAGAAGTAGGAGAAATATTTGGAAAAAAATGTGTACCAAATTTGGATAAATTTGATGTAGCCGTATTCCAGATATTTAAAAAAATTGTTTTATTTTCGTTAATTTTAACGCCCTGTATCTCATAAACGGTAGCTTTCTGCGCTTATGTTCATAGAGCACAGTGATGTTAATTTTTGTTGTTTACTAAGTTTGTCTATTAAAATCTGGACCACCCTGTATGTAACGTACCAATTTTATATAGGGGGAATGAAAAATAGAAGAACAGAAGACAGAAAACCTGGTTGAGAAATATACTATGGTACAAAATCGTCTCAATGGCCTAGCAATGATGAGTATACACAGGAAGCTTATTTTTGACAACCATGTCATTTTGTTACTAAAGTGATCGACAAATTTTCAAAAAATCCGAAAAGATTATGTTTTACCTAATTTTTGTCGAATTTCTTTATTTTTTAGTTATTTATATATTTTTTATGTTTTTCTTGTATTAAAAAGGTTTTATTAAAAATATTTCTACAAAAAATTAATTCACTGTACCTATTTTTACTTATAATTTAAATTTCTCCCATGCTCTCTTATCTTACCCGTCCCCTAACCCATCGGCTGGCGACGCCCTTGCTCCCGAGATTCTTTGGAAAAGATCGGTAGAGAACGCGATGCAAGCGCGACGAGCTCGGGAACGTCTAGTGCGAATGCATACAATAAAAAACAAGGGAAGGTATTCCACCGCGCGCGATCGCGACTAGCACGGTCCGCGATGCGACGGGACCCCGACCGCCTAAAGCGTTCTCTCTTTAATGGTTGTTTTGGATCGACAATATTTTGACACATGACCATAGTTCTTGCAAATAAAACATAATGACTTGTTGTTTTCATCTCGGGATGGTAGTCATGTCAACTCTTTTGAGGAACCCTCTTTCACTACGTTAGTCTTGGTTATGGAAGGCTTGTCATTATATCCTTGTGTAAACTTATTATATTTTTGATCAAAATTCAAATGTCCATGCTGTGATTTGATCGTAATTCTGTCAAATTCTACAATTTCAAGTAGTAAATCATCTAGATTATCAACTCGAGTGGCTACTAAAACTGGAACAATCTGTTTATTATAGAGCCCTATTAATATTTGTTTATAATTACCTTTTTTTTACAAACAAGCCGGACTAGATCGGGGAATGCCCCATTTAAACAACATTTTTTCTTGGCAAAAATGCATAGTACGGAATAGCGGTAGGTATTTTAATTCAGTATAAAATGATTTTATTTTCTTTTCTACTTTATAGTATTGGTTATCATCAGGGAACAGAAAAAATAGCAATCATTGGAAAATAAATTTCTGCATAAACTACCTACTAATGAAAATATCAGTATATTTTCAAAAACTTTTACCTCATACATATTGAGTACAAACAAAATTATAATATTTACTAGTTGTTTATGAAGCAATTATTTCTTTTTCAATAATTGGCATTTTTTCTCTTCCCTGATATGGCATATTATCCGAAATTAGTAGGAAAAAAAAAAGATTATTATTGTATATTGAGGATTGTAAATTTCTTTTAACATTTAATGGGTAAGGTTGGTGACAGCCCTCTAGTATAGGAAAAAAAACTAAGATAGGTTGGTATTAGGTCTGTCCAACATGAGTCAGGAATTGGTTCCGTATCGTTCGAAATGTGCATCCAACTAATTCTTGATATATATTCAGTGAAGACACATTTAGAACTTGGCTGGCCAAACATTTCGAACGGTTCGGAACCAATCCCTGGCTCTTGTTGGAACAGACCTATTAAGCCGGTCCCAGACGATGTGGCGAATGCCTTCCAACGTTGGGCACATTGCCATTTGCCACATCGTGTGGGCGGACGCTGTCGAATTGCATGTGTCCAACGTTGGCTACATGCCACGTTCGGGCTTCTGTCGGTAAATTTAAGCCGCATCAAAGGAGCTTCCAGCGTTGGAAGCATCGTTCGTCACACACCCACACGAGCTATCGTGTGTTTGACGTATTCCAGGAGCGCCGAAATAGTCGACATTCAATTAGTTTAGTTTTTGTTTTGTCTATAAAGTGATACTGAATATTATAAATATAATATAAAGTTCTCAAAGTTTGTACCTACTTTTCACAAGTGAGTTATATGTTAAGTAAAACTTTACTAATGCCTTGAATTTCAAGAGATTTCATTTAGAGATATATAGCACCTTCTAACACATCTCTTTTTTGTTTTTGTTTTTGTATTAATAGTTTTGCACTGCATAATACTATCATGCCGGCAGCAATGCCAATAGTTGTTGTCTCTTCATCTTTTTCATTTTTTACTGTTCTGTGAATCTGTAGTATGAGTACGACACTGACGAACGTTTCTAATGTTCAACAAAAGTTCACCCCATCGTGTAGCAAACACACTTGCCATACTTTTATGACGAAAATTGTGTCCAACGTTGGAACGAACATTGGAACCAACGTTAGACACATCGTCTAGGACCGGCTTTATTTTTCAGTATGGTGTATAGCACCAAGAATTGTATTACGATTCTTGGTATATCACTAGATAAAAGACGGCAAACTCGTCCGCCATTTTGGAGCCCACTTCGTCATGTCATCATAATCATAGTAGATCTATCGTAAACCCGCTTGTGAAAGGTTGTCAGCGGTTGTTTCCTACGGTTTCAATTAGAATTTTGTGTTAAAAATGAATGGGTATTCGGCTGTATCATTAATTTTTCCTGATGTCCTTCCTTGAACATTTTCATGAGTTATATTTTTTATATGATTTAAACAATGTTATAAAATGGCAAAACGATAAACATATATATCACGTTCACATTTATTTTTATAACTAAATAAATAGGTACATTTTGTTTTGTAATTCATAAAATGTGTACACACTGTACCTACACTTAACTAAGTTCATTAAGATGTAGTAATATTCTGGTGTATATTTTATTTGAATATTCAGAAAAATTTAACTCGAAGCTTTTAATAAACAAACAGTGTAAAATCGGCGGTTATTTTCAAGTAGGCTCCAAAATGGCGGACGAGTCAGCTACCTTTTATGTAGTGCTGTTAGTACGGTGTATTACGTTACGATATTACGATAAAGGTTGTATATGCGTTTATGGGAAAGAAACTGTTTAAACAGTAGTGTACGTTTGTTTATTAAAAATAAGTATCAAACAAGAAGAACTATCAACATTATACTAAATTTTTTTCATTCTAATTTACTCCATTTACTCCATTAAGTAATTTATTAACATTTTTTACGACAAAAGTCGTTTCAATATTTTGGTGATTGACAAATTTTGTATAGAATATGACAGTAGGTATGTATATTTCCTACTTACTAAATGGTATGGATAACTGCTTTCTGGTAGGTATAGTTGTTAGTGTTATATTAAATTACCTAAAATAAAATGTTAAACTTCATTTGAATTTCAAAAGTGATTCTTGCCAGAATATTACTTATAGTAGAAGCTATTTCAAGATTTATTAATTTCTTTATTGTTAGATATGATATCTAATGTTGTAAAACGTTTACATGTAGGTAATTTTTTGACAGTTCTAATGTTTTTTATCTATAACTTTTAGTGGCAAATTTGGAAATTATTTGTCTCATACAAATTTTTTGTTTGAATTTTTTTCGTTACATTGCTGCAAATCTAATAATTGTTCGTTTTTTAATAAATGGTGTAATGATGTTGTTTTATTAATTTTATTGAACTGAAATTTCAATCCATTAATTATTATTATTTTATTACACAAAATTCACAACTTAATTGTTGTCTTGTGCTCTTAACATGTTTATGTTAAATAAACGAAACATGGGCTTAGTAGCAGTGATTTATTTATCCTGATTCCAAGAATCTTTATCACAAATAATTATTTCAAGGACGTAATCTTTCAAATTTATAAGATAACTGAATTGTTAAATCATAATACTTATTTGTGCAACACAAATTTAACTTAGATTTACAGTAAAATAATATTACTATTATTACATTAATACAAAATGTTGAACAATATTAAAATAGACATAAATTATATTTCTCTTGAGTTTTCAATAAATGCCCATGTCTCATTTCTTTATTTCGCATTTGTTGTTCATTGCCTTTCTTAAGAGGTTCCTTTGATTCATAGATTACCTCATCGCCATTAAAATAAACGACGAAGACCTCGTTTGTGAATACAACAGATTTGCTATTTTTTTTAAATAATTTATACTTATATGGATACTCTCCTTCGATTACATCTCCATTGTCAATATTTTCAGAGTTTTCCTTACATTCATGACTTCCCTCGGGTGGTATACTGTTATCTTCTTTATTTGACGGATTTGGAAGAATTTTTTTGTTATTTTTATGTCCATTTCTACTTTTATGTTCTTCCTCATTGTATAAATTCCACAAAGGACCTGGTGCGCTTGATGTACTTGGCCTTTGATCACAAAATACCGATGACAATTTTCTATATTCTGTCCAATTTTCTTCTTTTTTATCAGATTCTGGTGAATATTAGAGTCAAATTATAGTGAATTAGATTGATGAAAATTAGAATTTTTTGCATTACCTTGCTCATCTTTAAAACTATTTTCTAAACTATCATTTTCTTTTTGTAATAATGGTCGATGCAGTTCCTCGGCAGAAGTAGAACTTATATTTAGACGTTTGAATGATTTTGACAAATTAAAGTCTATTTCAGTCGATTCTTTTATATTCTTCTGCTTATTACTCCACGATTTAACTTTATTCACAATTTTTTGTTTGATGCGTTTATTACAAATTTTTATATTACTTTCTGGTAAATTATATGCGCATCTGTTTATTTGTTCATTTTCTTCTATTAAAATTGGTTTGACTATCACATTTTGGGAATTTACCTCTGAATCAAAATCATCATTTGAACTTACACTTGTTTGCTTTTTAGACATTTTATATAATTTTGTAAACTTGTCAAAAAACAAAACCAATTTACTTGTCATTACTATAATTATTCAAGTAATAAGGGAAGTAGGTACCTACCTATTACTTTCCGTTAAAAGCGGTTTTACTCAAGACAGCTCGAAAGTGGTTAAAGTTACCTATCTCCACCCATATACCTTTAGTTTATATATCTTCACCCCATGTTGCTTATTCTACTCCCATATAAAATCACGTGTAATTTTAGACGTTTTGAAATGTTTTTTGACATATTTCTGTTTGGACTTTTAGATTTCAGTTAAAGTACATTAGCTTTACTGTAGGAAGAAATTAAGTTTTTGTATATCGTTTTTGTATCACATTTAAACATTGACTTAACCGTTAAAACATGAAAAATTTATGAGAAAAAAATTTGGAAAGTGGTATTTTTTGCATGCCTGTGAACACAAGTCAAAAATACATTTATACACAAATACTAATATCAAATTTTGTTTAAATCGGATAAGCTCTTTAAAGTTAAGAGAAAATATAAATTCGTCAATTTTGCATTTTATTATAAATTAACGAAGATATTTTGAATATAGTTTTGGTATTCATTAAATTACTTACCTCTGTTGCAATTTAACCGCTAAAGATCTTTAGTGATTTCTCAGATAGCAAAATCAGAAATATCAAATCAAATCAAATTTAAAAAATGTTCTAGGTATAACTCATCAGTCTAATAAGATCAAGTGGACAGGGAATATGTTATAAAAAAGAGAAAATTTTAATAGATGGAGATATGTTTATTAAAATAATGCCTAATTATTCAACATATACATACATATACCTATTGTTACAACATTATCTACGTGAACCCTTTCATTGTGTCTATAGATTTATTAGCCACCTGAAAAAGAAAAAGCTTATTAGATACGTAGGTATACCTAATGGAAACAACAGTCATGTTAAATATTAGATCGCATTAACAACAAATTTTTATTGGTCACTATGAAACAATTTTGAAAAAAATAGATAAACTTTAATATTTCCAAAGAAATGAACGATCTTATTTATAAATAGAAATATCCGGAAAAAAAGTATAAGAAAAGATGCCAATTTGAATAAATAAAAATCAAAGTTTATCGTAATGTAATTTATTGTTTTATTGTAATGTTTTTAAATAGTCCTTTTGTATAAAATAATCAATATTTATTTATAATTAAGTCTGACTGATCCCTGAGCTGCCAACTTTTCAATTCATTGAATTACTTTAACAAGCTACCTAAACTTTTTGATAAAATAATTCACACACCTTTTTGGACATATATCTTTTTATTTTACTATATAAATTGCATAGTAACCACACATATTTTAAAAACAATCACAGTAAAAAGTAAAGAAAAGTAAATTAGTAACGTGAGTACGTTAAAGTATACTAAAATATATAAGTATATAACTAATATATAACTATAAGTAACATACTATATTTACATAAATATAAAATTTTTAATGAGACGATCGATATATTTGTTTTAAATTGGTAATATATATTGGTATATATTATATATGATTTAATTAGAATAATCTAATAATTATCTAAGTATTTATTTGTAAATCGGTTACTATATTCCCTCCTCAGGCAAGCCGTTGACTACGTACCCGACGTGACCGACAAACACAAAAGACCTAGACACCAACTTTTTGACCCTGGGTGACCACCCCAATGACCCCCCCCCCTCCCGCTAACCTTTTCTGTTTCAGAGACAGCCAGGATCAAGAAACGAAGACA
>NW_019417763.1:0-22446 GCF_000390285.2 Anoplophora glabripennis | reverse complement strand
GATACTATAGATAGGAAACTTGAACAGATTTCGTGGTCATTAACAGCGCTAACTGTTGACACTTTCTCCAACTTCTATTGCTTTCCTTTTCTAGGAATTATCGGTAATACAGTGAGTTAAATTACCTGTAGCCGGTAAAAGATGCAAGCGCCATCTAGTTGTACGCTCTACAACTATATACCTACCTACTCAATATTTGTTTTAGGTATTCTGCCGCCGCTAAATTTAAAATTACATAACAAATCTCACCCTACACAGATCACTCAGAAATTGATTTTGTAAAATAATTTTCACGTAGATAATTTTTTTTGTCACCATGAGAAAATAAGTACATTTGATAAAAAGCATTAAAATCACTCAAGCATTAAAGACACTTTTAAATGCTCTAATAGTCTTCCTACTTAAAATAAGAAATAATTTTGATACTGTAACTTTTTAAAATGTTTGTTGAAAAAATTTCAAATTTCAGTACATATTTTGAAAAAAAAGAGTGAAAATGATTATAGAGTTTCAGTGCTTTCTATATTGTATTAGCTTTCACGGTGAATAAAAAAATATTACAAGTAAATAATTTTACTAAACCAATCTTTGATTAATTCTTGTAATAGAGATTTATTATGCAACTTTAAATTTTTCGTTGTGTTGATATCCATAAAAAAAACTACCTACCTCTGATCACATTTTTTATTAAAAAAAACAAAAAAACAAAACATTTTATTATTAATAAAAAAATGTGATTATATGATGATCAGACATTATTATGTTATATAAATAAATGTGAATGAAATATCTAATAAAACACACTAAAAACACAAATAAAACACACACCAACACTCGCCAAACCTAACCAACAATAATCATGAACAACATTGAATGACATGAAATGATTCATAATTGCAATTGTCAAAATTTATTCTACAAAATGTTTGTGGCGACATCTGTAGACTCTTTCCCTAACTTGTATATCCATCTCAAGTCACGTGGTTCCCAGTTTCCCCATATTTTCAAGTATAAGTTCTCGGGCCCTGAGTCTACCACCAGCCCGCATAGGGACCAGTCGAGTCGAGCCTGCCCGGAGCCCAGCCGGCAGTCCAGCCAGTGATACGTCACCGTCGCGTGGGTAAGAATTTGACAAGTCCCTCTTAAGAAAACTACGCAGTCGCTGCCGAGGCGTCACCAGAACCTAGAAATTAAGCCGCCGTCAAAGATTTAGTCCACAACGAGCCGCCGTAGCGACTAGTCCAGCCTGGTAACAACTCAAGCAAGCCAAGACGTCACCGCAGGAAGTAAGTAAAATTTTATAAGTCCAGCCTAGAAGAATTGCGCAGCCGCCAATCCCAGACAAGGAACCTAGGAAATAAACTGAATTTGGATATTCAGTTCCTCACCAGCCGCCGTTGCAACCATTCGAGCCGCTCCAGCCCAAGCTACGTCACCGATAGGAATTGGTAAGATTCTACTAAGTCCAGCCGGAGAGAACTGCGCAGCCGCCAGGAGTCATCGTACGAACATTGTCAACAAGCTGCTGTTAGAGAAGAAGTCGACATCGAGCCGTGGCAGTGAGCAGTTGGGTCCATCTCCCGTCATCATAAGAAGCCGTCCAATCCAGCCATCACCTAAGTAAGTAAGGTTCTGCGCATATCCAGTGCGCAAGTCTTCGAGTTGATCGGGTACCTGGCGAGGTAATTGCATTGCAGAATTAGTTCCGTTCTATCGCTACTACATTGCAAACGTATCGAGGAAACGAAGTAAGTTAAAGGTTTAGGGAATATAGGTAAAGACTTGGCTACTGTCCGTTTGTACTAATTATACTTTGTCTTTTCAGATACCGACTCCGTGGTTGGGTGCACTGCTGCAATTATTCGGTGTACTTGACCCCGCTGCGCGTTCAGGTCATAGGGTGTTGCTCCCCCCTCCTATCCGCTCTATGAGTCGAAACGCAGGTCGTCATTAATCATATTTCTTTCCAGAGATCCGTCCGTCCGACTCCGTGGTTGGGTGCACTGCTGCAATTACCTATCCGGTGTACTTGACCCCGCTGCGCGTTCAGGTCATAGGGTGTTGCTCCCCCCTCCTATCCGCTCTGAGTCGAAACGCTGGTCGTCATTAATCATATTTCTTTTCAGAGATCCGTCCGTCCGACTCCGTGGTTGGGTGCACTGTTGCAATTATCCGGTGTACTTGACCCCGCTGCGCGTTCAGTGCAGGGACTCCCGAAATGTCGATTCGATGATTCCGAATCGAGATCGAAATAATATCGATGTATCGGTACTCTTGAAAATGTTGCCATCGAAATAATATCGAAACCCCGCCCATTCAAATCGATATAATATCGAGGAGTCTTGGCTAGCCGAAATGATTTGCTCTCTTCTTCTATCACATGTATTGACTATTGCTGTTTCTTTTCAACATTACAAATATGTGTTTGCGTTTGTGTTTTGTTTATTTTTACGTATTTAACCTAACCCAATGTGAAGTGTCAAATACTTGTTATATACAAGGACTTGTATAAAATCCTTGGTTTCTATATATGTATCTACAACTATTTGAACAGTTTTTGAATGATACCTTTTCTGTTAACATAATTATGTTCTTTTAGAAGCAATCATTGATATTAATAAACATAATGGTACCTATGCATTAAATAAATATAAATACTGCATAATATTACAAATATTGTTCTTGTCATGAGTGTGTATTTACCGGAATATTTTTCTCTATTGGTGAAAATTTTATCCAATTGTTGGAGAGGTTATAATAAATAACTTATATGTGACTTTCTTTATACCTCTATTAATAGTTTATTGATTTGAAGCAAGAAGTCTACTCATTCCAGTGATGTTCACCGTGCAGTAAACCAGAAAACACAAAATAATTTCATGTTGAATTGAATAGTTTCCGAAGTTCTTTTTACTTCTTTTAAATGTCAAACAATAGACATAATTAAATTACATATAATATTTTTATGTAAGCGAAATAATTACACAATTTTTTGTCCGGTAAAGATTATAATGGATCCATTGAACCTCTTAACTGTCTTCTCCAAATATTTTCATTCCTAAATGCTTCTCGTCGCTCTAATAGTTCAACAATAATGATAATCACAGGTAGTATTTTATGATTTTTTATTCAAACCTAATAAAAAATTAGGATATGGAATATCAATAATTTGTTGAGTATGTACGCATAAAACCTTTAAATATAAAGTACATTTAAATCAACTTTCATGGTTTACTGTTTAGACTAAATAAATAATTTTATAAACTTCTGTTTATTTGATGATAGGTATTCATTTTAAAATTTAAATAAACTGCGTGACGTCGCCGCCGGACAAAAAGAGATAGATAGCTGAAATACGTATATGTTAGACAGAAATAAATATATCACTCAGTTGCCTTAACCGTGGCGGTATACAACATTACCCCAAATTTGCCGAACTTATCCGAGGACTATATCGATGTGCTTCAAGAGTACCAATTTACATTTCGAGTCGAATCGATCGAGATTGGTTTCGTAATTATCTCGATATCGATAAAACGACATCGAGATTTCAGGAGTCCCGCTACAGGTCATAGGATATTGCTTCCCCCTCCTATCCTCTCTATGAGTTGAAACGCAGGTCGCTAATCACGTTTATTGTTTGTTTCAGTCTGCCAGCCGCATACCAGTGCTGAGGAACCTTGCCATTCTTTGATTGTATTTCTGTTTTTTTCGTAGAGATAGTAGCCAAGCCTATAGTATAGTATATATAGCTTTTTGTTTTTGCTAGCTTTGTTGCTTCCTCACCCCGCCCCCTGGTATCTGCACGCCGCTTACCGTCAGATTCACGCTTGTTTTGCTAGTACCGCTAATTCTGTGTGCTTTGCTTTGGTCAGTGGCGGCTCGTCGGGTGACGCAAGTGACGCACCGCTTCACCTAAAATTTCCGTTTGTTTGTGCAATTTAAAATTATTTTAAATTTTATATAAATCTTATAATTTAGGTACAATTCTATATTGAAAATATATTGTGTTTGTTTGTCTTATACGCAGAAATAAACAGAATAATTCCGCGGTAAACGCCTTCTAAAAAATCATTGCCTTCGTTGAGCGCGAACATCAACCTCGTACCATACGACGTATACTATGCAAGTGACTCATATTAAAATTGGTATGTATCTGCTTCTCTCCGTAGCTCTCCGTACGGCGGTTGTCATGGCAACGAGGCAGCCAACGTATGTGTAAACTACGGCCTGGGAGAACGAGTGATGCAAAAGTTGAAGCAGCATTCTCATCGTCATCGCGCATCGCCTGTCTATCGTGTGTAAACAGTTTATACGATACGTTGCCCAGTGCACGGTTATATTGGTTCTTTATTAATATTTGTTTTGTATCAATAATTTGTAGAAATGTTTCCTATGCATGATACTGTATGTATTTTATTGGAAATGCCATTTTCCAGACCGAAAATTGAGGACAAAAAAGATTTTTTAAATTGCGAAAGACCTGTACCTTCTCTCGATGTGGAAAAAAGGGGGAGGTCAAAAGACAAAGTGTATGTTCGGAAGTTTAGGATTGAATGGTATTCGGAGTGTAAGTGATTGTGTGGATGTGTTTATTTAAAAAAACTTTTGTATGCCGTGTTTAATTGCGAGTGTAAAATCGGACTTGTGGAATAAGGAGGGATTTAACAATCCCGCTTAACATCTATATCTGTACCTATCATTAAGTCCACGAGCCGAACTAATATTTCTATTTTTTATAAAATCTAAATGAAAATCCTTCTCGCCAACGTCAGTTTTTCGGTAATATTGCAAATGCAACTAAAATTTCCTAATTCATTTAAAGCCGTTTGACCTTGAAAATTTGAAAATTTTCGCCTGCGGCGCTTTTTTTTTCAGTCAATCAATAATTATGATTCACCTATTCTCAATATCACGAGCCGCCACTGGCTTTGGTCAGGTTGCTGTCTAACCACGTAGATACCGGCCACCGTGTAACCGTAGCTTTAGGAGAATAATGTAGAACTGTATATAGGATTAAACCCATAATAAATGTAAATATTTGTAAATTGTGTGCCTTTTATTCCTGTGTAAAGTCTAACTCTCTCTAGACTCTCTGGACATACCGTGTCATCACTGTAGCCGCCCGAGTAGTGGTGTTTCTGCACTTTAAACAGAAACTAGCGCCCGAGGTAACCGCCGCCACTCAGGCGTCATAGTGACGAAAAACGTCACAAAGGTGTACAGAGTCTTATGGCAGTTTTCGTATGTGACGGAAAGAGCTATCCGGCGAACGATCGCTGGGTTGTAGCCGATCGCCACCACTGCTAGCCCGGTTACCGTGTACAGGCTAACCGGCAACCGAAGTGGTAGTAGCAAAGAGAATAAATTTGTATATCCTCTTTGGCAGTAGTGTGTAGTTTTGTATTTAAGCTTTCATACTTGCCGGGTGCTTGCCGGGTTCAGTCACTTCTCTAATCTAGGGTTCAGTCGTTCGGTTTCATTGAAAAGAACAGGACGTGTAAATTATTCTTTTATATTATAATAATATTTGTACCCAACTATGTCGAATGTTTGTACGCGAGAAGTATACAAGGTGATTCGCAACTTATCCAAAAAAAAATTTGAAAATAGATGCGGTATGAGAAATGGAGTTAATATCGTAAAAAAAATTGTGTTAAAAAATTATTGAAGTTGTAGTACTTTCAACCATTACATAGCTGGACAACTGTAGTCTCTAGCGTCATTTGCAATAAGCGTGGAGAGCCACGTGGCCTCAGTGACTCCGAATTAGTGATGAGCACTATAGAATGAATTCTACTATCGAATAATTACTAAACGAATAGTATTGAATAAATTCATTTGAATAAAATCATCCATTATTACTTTTAACCGCCGCCGCCGTTGCTTTAGACAACTACGAATGCGTGCTTTCTGACTCTGACTAATATCGAGCGCTATCGATCGCTGCCCGAAGGTGAATGCAGCGCTGTTATACCATCATCGCCGTCCCTGACGAATTAAATATTATAATTAAATATTCAACTTTTGTTGTTTTTTTTATTTATTTTGTAAATATTTGTTTCATTCTTAGACGAACGGCCGATAACGATTGTTATGAGTCGGAATGTATTCATTCGTTTGTAAGGTTAACATATTTTGTGTATCGGATAAAACTAGTAATGAATGATTTTATTCAAACGATGTCGTTGGGGTTTAAAATATTAAAGAAACGATATATTGTTACTTTTTTCACTCTGCTGAATAATACAGTTTGTTTTTATTTGTAATAATATTTATTAAAAAGTAGCAGTGAACGGAGAATTCAGTCTATATCGGTAAACAACGATAGACACGACTGCACCGCTGCCGCGCATGCCGTAAACGTAACTAGATTCATTCATTCGATTTTTATTCGAATAGTGTGTCGTTAGTCGCTATCGAATAATTCGAATAATCTGCAACTATCGAATAATTCGATAGTTTTTATTCGATAGCGCCCATCACTACTACGAATACTGAAATCCGATTTTACAATCGTCGTTGCGATCGTTTTTTAGTAGTTAATGTCAAAAATGGCTTGCGTGTATAGCAACTCGGAGTTGATGGATATCGTTTTAATTTGTGGTGAAACAAGACAACATTTGTATTATGGTGAAGCATTTGTGTTATGATGAAGCAAGACAATATTTGTGTTAGTTCGTAGAAACTGAGTAAGATGGACCCAAAAATGTGTTTACATGTCGGTGGACAAAATTTTGATCAATTGTTGTAACAATAGCGGCAAAGCATTTGAATTTGCTGATATAAAATAGGTGTTATAAAATTCTACATATTTATTTCTTTCCTTGCGAAATTCTTTCAAGTTTTTGTCCGTCTTTGTCACACTTTGCGGCCATGCCGGTCGCCTTGTGCGAGATCAGGTTTTACAGTGGACCAGTTTCCAGTGCCGTGCAGAAGTGTATTTTTAAATCATTTACGAACTGCCCTTTTTGATTTGTTTTTTACAAAATTGTATTTGTAAGAGTCCCCTGTGCATCTAAAATTTTTTTTGGATAAGTTCTGAATCACCCTATTGAATTCTTTATATCACTGGTTGAAACCAGACCTGTCCTGTGGGACAAAACTTTAGCCTTTTCATATTTATTGGATGCACCTAATAAAACATTTGTTTTTTTTTATTATAACGACGTCGGCAGTGCCAAGCCACGTAATTGCAATACGTCCACGATCCATCTCTTGTCGTGATAAAAATGCAAACCGGTTTGAAAAGTAAATTACCTGTGGAAGAGCTAGCTGGACCCGGATAGCCGGATCCGGTTATCCGGCAGCAAGGTGTAGAGTAGTTTCAATATCTCGTGACCCGCGAAATGCGCGAAAGGCGTGGCGTATTCGCCATATAATTCTTCTAATGAGCACGTTGTGAAAACATTGACTCAGAATTAGACCACGTGCCTCATTACAACCAGAAAAGAACTAAGGCTCTCGGGCATCAATAAAGTCAACTGGCAAACGTTCATTATATATATTTTTTTATTGCTTAAATTAAAATAATAAAGAATAGGGCATTTTATTTTGATATTTGTATTCGGATCAAAGGCTTGTTTACGCTACGAGAACTCGAGATAGACTGTGAATAATAGATGTAGATGTAATGTTTTTAGGACGTAGAATAATTTAGGCGATGGTCGGAATTATGTTTCTGCGCATATGAAGGTCAAAGCTCATAAGATTTTGAAAAACCTCTACACAGTCTAGCAGCTTTCACACAGGACGGAAGGAACTATCTGGCGAAAGGGCTCCAGGTTGTAGCCGATCTCTACTGTAATGCCCCAAGAAAGGAAATCATCCTGTATAACTTAATACGCTGGGACATTGTACCGACCTACTTACATTAGTATGAAATAAGTTGTTAGCTGTAGTTTTAATGTTATGAAATATTGCGGAATTAACAAATTAGCAATAACCTCGTTAATTCTGTAATATCCCAAGAAAGGAAATCATCCTGTATAACTTAATAAGCTGGGACATTGTACCGACCTATTTACATTCGTATGAAATAAGTTGTTAGTTGTAGTTTTAATATTATGCAATATTGCGGAATTAACAAATCAGCAACCTTGTTAATTCTGGTAATATTAAATATGGAGCAGACGAACTATGGAAGTCGCAGAATAAACTGAAAAATCAAAGTATGTTTAAATGTATTACATGGCGATCCTGCCACTAGGAATATAGAGATTCATGTGGTAAAAATTATGTTAGAAAAATTCTTTAAGAAAACAACGTGGTATGGTAATGGTTTTTAAAAATGGTTTTTTAAAATAAGAAAAAAGCAGACAGTATGGGACAAACTAAATCGACAAATCAGGAAGTAGTCGACACGGCAGTTGTGAATTCAAATTTTATTGTTCAAGACAAGGAGTACAATGGTACTATGGACGTAAAAATTATGCTGTACATTATAGTGGTAGTACTGTTGATCCTGCTGGCCTTGAAAATTTGCAGGTTATGGCAAGCAAGTTAAGAAACGTATCCAAAGGAATTTGGTTATCCAACCAATGGCAGTCCAGCCCTGAATTTAATTTTCTTTTCAGCTTTTAGGTATAATTTAAAGACAATAAATGACAATTTGAGTGAATGGAACTAAGAAATGTGAAAGTGGATTATTCCAAAGGAATTTAAATAGGTATAGGTAATAGTGAATTGCTGACGAACTATAATAATAATAAAAATAATAATAAGCATTTATTCATGTCAGCCTTTACAGGATATGAAGCGTCAGTAGGAATACAGAAGAATAAAAATTGAATTACAATTTAACAAAGTTTGATTTAACGATTGTCATATCTGTAAAATTCCTGCAAACTGTTTTGTAGGAGGAATGGGCGAAGCTCCGTATGAAATTTATTAATGTTTCCTTCTTCTCGTATTGGTGTCGGTAAATTATTAAATATCGTTCCACAGATATAGAAAGGCCCTTTCTTATACATAGTTAAATTAAATTTATTTATCAGTACGTTGTATTTCCCTCTTGTATTGTGATTATGAACATTGTCATGCCTGGGAAACAGGTTCATTCATTTTGATAAAATCACTAGCCCCATATATGAGGACACATGGAAGTGATAAAATTTTATCACTTATCAGTGTGGGGCGACAAGGGTTTCAAAGAAAATATTAACTGAATGATTTTTTTTTTGTAAATAAATACTCTTTGAAAGTCACAACTAGATCCCCAATAAATTATTAGATATTTCATATGAGAGTAAGCCAGTGCAAAATATATAAGTATTTAGTAAATATTGTCTATTCATACAACTCTTCAGATTTCTTATGGCAAAAAAGGCTTATTTCATTTTGTTTAATACATGGTTAATATGGTTGCTCCAGTTAAGATATTCATCTAAATATAATCCTAAGAATTTAGTAGTGTCAACATTATCAATAACAAAGTTATTCATTTTTACTAAAATGCTCGGATTTTCGCGCCTTTTGTGAAAAAATATGTATTTAGTTTTGGTGGAGTTACCTATAAGCCTATTATTTGAGCACCATCCATAAAATTATTGAAGGGTCAAATTTACTTTCTCTTGCAGTTCATCAGGTGATGAAGCAGTAATGCAGATCGTTGTATCATCCACATATAATACAACGTTGACATTCTCTGTGAAAGACTGATCCATGTCATTAACAAACAAAATAAAAAGTAATGGAGATAACACACTCCCTTGTGGGACCCCTAGGTTAATTTATTCTGGATTTGAAAAATGATCGTTTATTTTTACTATGATTTTTCGGTCTGACAGAAAGGAGTAGATCCAATCGTTTATCGGTTGCCTTATACCCAAATTAATGAATTTACTTATTAAAAAATCCTTACTGACACAATCGAAAGCTTTCGTCAGGTCCAAAAAAAGAGTTATCACATATAAGTTTTTATCAAGTGAATCATAAATGTGGTTTATTAATGCGAGCGCGGCCGTGTTTGTTGAATATTTAGGTCGAAAACCGTGTTGATTGCTACTTAAAAGACCTTTTTTTATTGATGAAATTATAAATCCGAATATGTACTATTTTCTTAAAAAGTTTTGAGAAACAGGATAATAGAGTTATAGGTCTATAGTTTTCAATAAGATCGGTTTCTCCGTTTTTGTGAAGTGGTATTATATTTGAGATTTTAAGAGCATCTGGAAAAATCCCAGACCGAATTGACAAATTAAACACAAAACATAAAGGGTGTACTATATATTGAGAAATATACTTTAAGACTTCTATTGGCAAGCTGTCCGGCCCACTTGAAGACTTATTTTTCATTTGTGGCAGATGATTTTCAATTTCTTCTGCTGTTATATCATGGAAAAAGAGTGATGCCAAACAATGTTTGCGATTTGTACAAAGATTACTCACGGAGGCAGAGTATGTTCCATTTAACGAGTTTTGCGCTACCTTTGAAAAGTAGGTGCAGAAAGTAATACATATTTTAAACTGACCTGTTATTACCTTGTTGTCTTTTGTTATTTGATTTATATTAGTAATATTCCGGGTTCTACCTATATTACAGTTAACGATATTCTAAACATCTTTAGCAATATTAGACGAATCTTTTAGTTTGTTCTGATAGAAATTTTGTTTTTTTGCCTTGAGATTTACAGAATAATTTTGTTTTGCTTCCTTGTATGGTTCTAATATTGTTGGGTCTTTCAAATTTTTTGATAGCCAGTACAAACTTTTTAAGATTTGACTCTCTTCTATGATTGTTTCGTCAATCCGTTTATTATTCTTTTCGCCATAATATAAATTAAATCTAGTTAAAGGGCAGGTACATTCTAAGCAGTGAAATAGGTTTTCCCAAAAACATTTCCATGCTATATTGACGTCGTTTACTTGAAACAGGCTACTCATGTCTGTAGTAGACAATTTATGTTTTAAATTTAACAAATTTGAATCTGAATATATATGTATAGAAATACGACTATGTAATACGAGCATAATAATTGTTGTAATAAGGTAAAATTATTTTAATTTAATAATTTATTTAACACATGCAAAATAACTGGAAACAATTACAGTCTAAATTAGTATTAATAAAGCAAGAAATATATAGTCAGGCTAAACGTGCTATAAAAAAAGAAATTCCTAAAAGTGAATCAGTAAGACAAGACATTAGAGATAACTTAGTCTCATATTTCAATAAATTTACTCAAACTGTAGCTTTATAATGGTTTTCCCTTAATGAAGAGCAAAAACACGAAATTATAACAGTTTTTACAAAAATTAGAGATAAGGTATTAACTGCATTCTTAGTATTGAAAGTTAACTATAAAATTCCATTCTCCTGTGTAGCAAAAATTGATCCCAATATTTTAGTAGATTTAGCAGAAAATTCAATTAGCAGAAATGCCTCTTAAAGCGGTAGAATTATTTAATGTACCCTGTAAAATAGTGCCTAATGAATTTGATGGTGCTCCTGAAAAATTATTATCCTTTATAGAATCATTGTCACTAATGAGCTTAAATTCAGATGGTCATGTTAATAATGTAATCGCTTATGTTAAGATCCGTTTAACTGGAAAGGCGCGAGATTTAATAACTGACGAAGTAACGTTGGAAACTATAATAGATACTTTAAAAAAATTATGAACTTAAAACAAAATAATAAAAACGCTACAGAAATAGAATCGTCTCTAAAAAGAGAGGGGGTACCATTAGGGGCTGAAAATTATGCTACTGGAACCACGGTTAAGTCAAAATGCTAGTACATACTGAGAGCTAGGATAGTCATGGAAGCAGGTAATTTTAATACAATTCAAGACGCTGTAACAAAATTTGTCTCCAGCCTCCAAAACAATGACGCGAGTATTTTTCATATTAAGAAAAATTATAGACACTATACTAACCGCCAACTTAACCATGGTTATAATCAATTCAATAATCGGGGACAACAGCACAGTCGCGCATTTGTACATCGTGGCAGAGGCTATAGAGGCGGCCGCAGAATCAATAGGTATAATAATTTTGGATATAATTATTCTTATAATAAACCATCCTCGGTAAGATTTTATGAAACGCAACAAAATTCGGGAAACGAAGCGCCCCCCCCCCCCCCCAACAGGTGCGCTTGGGGGAGGAAATGTAAATATTTTTAACTTTGATTTATCACTCTCAAATTATGTGATACTATACACGAAAAATACTGGTTTTTGAAAGATATTACTTATAGTTGATATTGGAGTGATATTTCTATTATTAAAAGCACAAATATTGATCCAAACCAATTCATTAATGCCTCAAATTCTAGTAATACAAAGGGAGTAACGCAAGGAACTGTAAGATCCTTGGGTGCTACCAAACTACAATTTTAATACAAGGTTTTGAAATAATTCATCAAATGTATGTATGTGGTGGATTCACATTTTCCTATTCCCGCCGATGGCATTCTAGGCAGAGGTTTTATTACTAAATTTAAGTGTAATATTAATTACAGCAATTGGACTTTAACTTTTAACCTAAATTATAGGCAAATAGTAATACCTCTAATAGTTCAGCAGAAGACATCATAGTCGTTCCTCCAAGGTGTGAAGTTGTCAGGCAGATAAATAATTTGAATCTTACACATGATGTTATTATTAACACAACATTTGAAAGTGTAACTTGTGTAAAATTTCGAACTTCAAACTACATACAGACATATCTCATTATAATATTTTTAATATAGAAACGGAAAAATCTAATAGACTTGAAAACTTTATAAAGCAGTTAAATAACCAGATGCCAGAATTCATTAAAGATAAAGTATTTCAACTTTGTCAGGAATTTTCAGATATTTTGGCATTAAAGACAGACAAAATAACAAAGAACAATTTTTATACACAAAAATTGAAACTCTCAGATAGTGATGGGTCCAACCCGATATTTTTGTGTAGCAATTGCTTTTGCTACTGCTACACAAAAATAGCAGTTAAAAGTAGCTGCTATTTTAATAGCAGTTGCTTTTTTAGCATTATTCGACACGTAACAAATATAGATAAATAAAAACATATTTGTTTTTGTTTCAAACGGTATTTCGTTTGTTTCAGTATCGAGTATCGGTGGCGAACTGTTCTAAAAAAATCTGTGTGAAATTAGCAGTCTTTGGCAGCCGAAATTCTGAAAATGCCCGAACGTTCATGGACGTACGTGAATAAGTCAAATTTACGTATAAATATAAAAATTAGCGTGCAGAACACTATGAAGACCGCGAGGCGTTATTAATCTCTTCTAGATAGGATAAATATTAAAATGTGTGATATTTGCACAATTTAAAGACACAGCAGTAATGGAAGGTATAACGTATTAAGAACTATTTCTCAAATATTCGGCGATAATAAGGCGAAGCAGGTAGTGTGCCAGCTTCATATTTTGAAGCTAGGTGTCATACGTCAAGCACTAGCTCCCCTGTGAAAATTATCCCCTTGGCTTGGGGATTAGACCTCGAAATATATAAAAAACCGGATTTTTCAAAAATTCAGCGATAATTTAAAGGCGAAGCAGGTCGTGTGCCAGCTTCGTATTTTGGGGCAAGGTGTGGTACATCAAGTACTAGCTCCCCAGTGTAAATCATCCCCTTGGCTTGGGGATTACACCTCGAAAAAAAATATAAACCGGATTTTTCAAAAATTCAGCGATAATTTAAAGGCCAAGCAGGTCGTGTGCCAGCTTTATATTTTGAGGCAAGCTGCCATACATAAAGTACTAGCTCTCCTGTGAAAATAATCCCCTTGGAGTGGGGATTACACCTCGAAAAAAATTAAAAACCGGATTTTTCAAATATTCAGCGATAAATTTAAGGGCCAAGCAGGTAGTGTGCCAGCTTCATATTTTGAGGCAAGATGTCATACATCAAGCACTAGTTCCCCTGTGAAAATTATCCCCTTGGCTTGGGGATTACACCTCGAAAAAAATTAAAAACCGGATTTTTCAAAAATTCAGCGATAATTTAAAGGCTTGTAACGTACTTCGCTGGGTTTCGGTTTTGGTGGTGACGGTTAGTAACGTTACTTGTGGCCGCCCCCGGTATACTACCAACTCTAAACGGAATCTTAATTCACAATTGCGAATTCTAATTTGCTAGATTTATTGACGTCACTGACGTCCCTATTTGGACGCCTAATTTTATGACGACCCTTGACTACTAGTTTATCGGTAGCGGTGGTTGGCAGCCGGCGGTGGTGAGTGACGTCACAGAAACGTACTCCGGATTAAATCTTTTTGTGCGGATTGTCTCGGGCGCCAGTTTCCCAATCGGTTTCGTGGGGGAAACTCCACGTGAAACCTACCCTCGGTTTAGAGTAAGTACTCGGGATAGCTGCAGTGAAGAAAGTTTAATTCCAGGGGTCTGTTATATTTCTCTTAATTTCAAGCAAAGTAGTTCTCTGAGTGTAGTGTTATTTTCCTTTCAAAATAAACGGTCTTATCAGTGTAGGTCACAAAAAGATAAGCGGACCTCTTTTTTACTGATCGGAATTTTATCAACTTTGTCGGCGTTAAGAATGAATACAAACGGGAATTATATTTACTAGGTTTATTTTATATTAACAAGGCCTATTGAAACAAACAAACAAAAGTAAAATAGATTCTAATTATAATTAATAAATAACTAACTAAAATTCAGGAATGTAAAAATACTTTACAAGCGGTGTAAGAATAACAAAAATGAAATAAAATGGGTTAGAGCAATTATTATTTGTACGACGGATTTAAAATGCCTTTGCGGTTTTTCGGTGCTGAAAATAAATACAAATTAGCACATAGTCAAATATCAGGACTCAAAATCGGTACGGTAGAAAACGGAGTCTTTGGAGTTTGGTTTATTTAATAAACGGTCTAAGACTCTAAGAAACGGTACGCCAGAATAATATTCGGTTTTAAATTTCGGTCGGTGCTAGAAAGGGAAGAATAAATAAGGTTAATAAATTAGAACAATAAATAATCAATAAATAAATTGTCCCCAATGGTTCCGAAAGAGAAAAATAATTACGGGTTACTGTAATTCTATAAATAAATATCGGCGGCAGTTTCTAGCAAAACGACGGAAATTAAGCGAAAATTTAACCAGCCAGGGAGAAAGCCAAGCAAAGCAGTTTACAACGGGCATAAATAAGCAAACGGCAGTCAGGAAAGGATTTTGTTGGTTAACAGGAGGCAAAGTCTGGGCGAGGTGCGCGTTCAAACGCGGGGCGGCTGACAGATTTCTCCCAGAAGCGGTGGGGCACCCAGCCAAACTTCGAGGGTATATCCGTCGCTGCACAGCCGACACACAACGTCTTCTACTGGCAGTGAGACACCCAGCCAAACCAGCAGTTTCGGTTATTGTGCCTTACAGCGTTTATCAAGCGAGGGCGGTGAGACACCCAGCCAAACCAGCAGTTCGGTTGACGTGACGGACAACGTTCGTCGAACGAAGGCGGTGAGACACCCAGCCAAACCAGCAGTTCGGTTGACGTGACGGACAACGTTCGTCGAACGAAGGCGGTGAGACACCCAGCCAAACCCTCGCCGACAACGCTGTGGTCGTACTGTCTTGCCAAAGTTCATAACGGCCAGACTTATACCATAGCAGGACAAGTAAATATAGGAAAATACAATTTGCTTACTTATTCCGGATAGTTGCTCCCGGCGGCGGCTAACTCCTTGGGTCGGATGGCGGTCTCTGGTCGGTTTCAGGTCCTCGGGGGTGGTCGTTAAGTTGGAACTGGAGCTCTTCGAGTTCTGGCGGCGGACTGAGGATTTTCGTCCAGGAACGTTGGTTTTATTGCCTCAATCCTCCCTTGACTAAGCAGGAGTCTTGGTGGGATTATGCGCGTGGCACTCGACAGAGTGGGGTAACGGACGGTTTCGGCTGGACTCGCGGGTAATTGCTCTCACCCAATTAAACTAATTAAATAAATAAATGGCCAACGGCCTTGCACAAAACGGAAGATAATACTGGTTCATTACAGGCTAAGCAGGTCTTGTGCCAGCTTCGTATTTTGGGGCAAGGTGTCATACATTAAGCACTAGCTCCCCTGTGAAAATTATCCCCTTGGCTTGGGGATTAGACCCCGAAAAAAATAAAAAACCGGATTTTTCAAAAATTCAGCGATAATTTAAAGGCGAAGCAGGTCGTGTGCCAGCTTCGTATTTTGGGGCAAGATGTGGTACATCAAGCACTAGCTCCCCAGTGAAAATCATCCCCTTGGCTTGGGGATTACACCTCGAAAAAAAATAAAAACCGGATTTTTCAAAAATTCAGGGATATTTTGAAGGCGAAGCAGGTCGTGTGCCAGCTTCATATTTTGGGGCAAGGTGTCATACATCAAGCACTAGCTCTCCTTTGAAAATCATCCCCTTGGAGTGGGGATTACACCTCGAAAAAAATTAAAAACCGGAATTTTCAAAAATTCAGCGATAATTTAAAGGCCAAGCAGGTCGTGTGCCAGCTTCATATTTTGAAGCAAGGTGTGGTACATCAAGCACTAGCTGGCACACTACCTGCTTGTCCTTTAAATTTATCGCTAAATTTTAGAAAAATCCGGTTTTTTTATTTTTTCGAGGTGTAATCCCCAAGCCAAGGGGATGATTTTCACTGGGGAGTTAGTGCTTGATGTACCATACCTTTTCCCAAAATATGAAGCTGACACACGAGCTGCATNAATCAGAACCATGGGAGATTTTTTGATATTTCGAATCATTTCCGAGGTACAAGCAAATATTGCTTTTTTTCTTTCACCAAGTCCTCTACTCAAAACCAAGGGGAGATTTGTTTATATTTCCAGCCATTTCCAAGTTACGAGCAAAAACCGTTTTTTTTTCTCATACGTTGTGACATCATAGCTCCATAACGAAGGCTAAAAAGGCCACGCGTTGTACCCCACACTCCCTCCCTAGGTATCCTGAGCCCCAGAGACTCCTGAAGACGCAAAGAGAGAGAGAGAGGCTCTCTATGAGGACAAAGTCACTCTATCTCTATCGCACACTATAACTCTATCTCTTTCGCACACAATCAGACAAAAACGACAGAAACGAAACTTGAGAGATTTATCATTATTAGAATACCCATTTTAATTTAAAAAATTGAAAAAAAATAAAATGGGTTATTTTGATGAAGAAAAATTAAACGTATTATTCAAATAACAATAATGTGCAAAAGTTCTTCAGGAATATCGGCAAATTTAATTGGAGGACGAAACCCGTCAACGAACACTAAAAAATATTATTAGGAACTTTAGGTGGCCAGAAAACAGATCTCAGTCCTTTAGACATATTTTTGTGAGGTCACTTCAACAATATATATTATTAAAGACCTCAAAATTTACAAGTATCTATTGAAAGAAAAAATACAGGACGAAATGTTTAATAATTCTGAATTTGTTTTTAAACCTGTGTGAAATTAGCAGCCAAATTTGGCAGCCGAAATTCCGAAAATGCCCGAACGTTCATGGACGTATGTGAATAAGTCAAATTTACGTGTGAATATAAAAATTAGCATGCAGAACACTATGAAGACCACGAGGCGTTATTAATCTCTTTTAGATATGATAAATAAATCAAATAAATATTAAAATGTGTTATATTTGCACAATTTAAAGACACAGTAGTAATCGAAGGTGTAACGTATTAAGAACTATTTTTAAAAAATTCAGCGATAGTTTAAAGCGAAGCAGGCAGTGTGCCAGCTTCATATTTTGGGGCAAGGTGTGCCACATCAATCACTAGCTCTCCTATGAAAATCATCCCCTTGGAGAGGGGATTACACCCCGAAAAAAATTAAAAACCGGATTTTTCAAAAATTCAGCGATAAATTGAAGGCGAAGCAGGTAGTGTGCCAGCTTCATATTTTGGGGCAACGTGTCATACATCAAGCACTAGCTCTCCTGTGAAAATCATCCCCTTGGAGTGGGGATTACACCCCGAAAAAAATTAAAAACCGGATTTTTCAAAAATTCAGCGATAATTTAAAGGCGAAGCAGGTAGTGTGCCAGCTTCATATTTTGGGGCAAGGTGTCATACATCAAGCACTAGCTCTCCTGTGAAAATCATCCCCTTGGAGTGGGGATTACACCCCGAAAAAAATTAAAAACCGGATTTTTCAAAAATTCAGCGATAATTTAAAGGCGAAGCAGGTAGTGTGCCAGCTTCATATTTTGGGGCAAGGTGTCATACATCAAGCACTAGCTCTCCTGTGAAAATCATCCCCTTGGAGTGGGGATTACACCCCGAAAAAAATTAAAAACCGGATTTTTCAAAAATTCAGCGATAATTTAAAGGCGAAGCAGGTAGTGTGCCAGCTTCATATTTTGGGGCAAGGTGTCATACATCAAGCACTAGCTCTCCTGTGAAAATCATCCCCTTGGAGTGGGGATTACACCCCGAAAAAAATTAAAAACCGGATTTTTCAAAAATTCAGCGATAATTTAAAGGCGAAGCAGGTAGTGTGCCAGCTTCATATTTTGGGGCAAGGTGTCATACATCAAGCACTAGCTCTCCTGTGAAAATCATCCCCTTGGAGTGGGGATTACACCCCGAAAAAAATTAAAAACCGGATTTTTCAAAAATTCAGCGATAATTTAAAGGCGAAGCAGGTAGTGTGCCAGCTTCATATTTTGGGGCAAGGTGTCATACATCAAGCACTAGCTCTCCTGTGAAAATCATCCCCTTGGAGTGGGGATTACACCCCGAAAAAAATTAAAAACCGGATTTTTCAAAAATTCAGCGATAATTTAAAGGCGAAGCAGGTAGTGTGCCAGCTTCATATTTTGGGGCAAGGTGTCATACATCAAGCACTAGCTCTCCTGTGAAAATCATCCCCTTGGAGTGGGGATTACACCCCGAAAAAAATTAAAAACCGGATTTTTCAAAAATTCAGCGATAATTTAAAGGCGAAGCAGGTAGTGTGCCAGCTTCATATTTTGGGGCAAGGTGTCATACATCAAGCACTAGCTCTCCTGTGAAAATCATCCCCTTGGAGTGGGGATTTCACCCCGAAAAAAATTAAAAACCGGATTTTTCAAAAATTCTGCGATAATTTAAAGGCGAAGCAGGTAGTGTGCCAGCTTTATATTTTGGGGCAAGGTGTCATACATCAAGCACTAGCCCTCCTGTGAAAATCATCCCCTTGGAGTGGGGATTAGACCCCGAAAAAAATTAAAAACCGGATTTTTCAAAAATTCTGCGATAATTTGAAGGCGAAGCAGGTAGTGCGCCAGCTTCATATTTTGAAGCAAGGTGTGGTACATCAAGCACTAGCTCCCCTGTGAAAATCATCCCTATTCTCAACGGGCATGGCAACCTTTGCCTTTGTAATGTTGACGTTTGAAATTAAAGTATCTATAACGAAGCAACGGTCCACTACAAAGCTACTAAGCCACTGACCTTCGTCCAAGGTAAGAAAATCGTCAATTAGGAGCTCCTGGAGAGAATAATCTAATGTAGGGTTAACTGTAACGACTTACCCCCTTCTATTATTTAAATTTTTGTAGTAGATAATCTCTTTACAAAGACCATTATGGAGTAATGTGATCTCTTTGAAGGTTGTCCATTTTTTCTCTTCAGTGGAAATATTGTTATTCGGAAAGGTAACGTATGAAATAAATAGAAATATTTTAGTTTCTCAAACATTAACTGAAAAANTTTTGTAGTAGATAATCTCTTTACAAAGACCATTATGGAGTAATGTTATATCTTTGAAGGTTTTCCATTTTTTCTCTTCAGTGGAAATATTGTTATTCGGAAAGGTAACGTATGAAATAAATAGAAATATTTTAGTTTCTCAAACATTAACTGAAAAAACTTATATGATCTGTACACCCTTACCACCTTAATATCTAAATATAACCAGATCACACCATGCTCTATTAGTGATGTCGAGGATTCCCTGAATTTGGTATTGGTAATCGTGATTTGATAAGAGAGCATTTCCTTCTTCATTGAGAAAAGTAAATTTGAAATTATTGGGATTAGCATTTTTGGCAGAATAAGGTAATTTAATCTTCAAAACTCCTTTCTCGCTTACAAGTCCGTCGGGAGATGCAGCTAAATATGGGAACTTTGAATGGATAAACAGTCCTATAGATTGACAGGACGATCCTGTCTTCTTAAAATATTCCAATCGAGCTAAGTTTTCACAGCTAATTCCATGCTGTATTGCTGGTGTTTTTAACAGTGTTCTTGAAAGCCGATGGGGTTCTCACTTTACAAATTCTTCCGAAATAGGAAGACGTCAGTCTGATTTTTCTCTCATTGTACCATTCCAAGCATTGCCTTTGAGATTGAGTACGTACTTGTAACTGCTTTCTTTGAATGTCGCTCATTCCCCTTTTAAAGGGCTTTGTATGTTGTTTCAGAAATCTCGCATCGAAATGAGCTCCTTGTTTTTTGGTTGTTTTTAGCCACTGTTCTTTTAAGCATTTTTCTGATGTTTGATTATATTTAGTTAATCGTGTCTTTTTATGTTTATTTTGCTTTCTAATCTCAACGAAATAACATCTTCTCTTAAATTTCTAACAAATTGTGAACATTTAAGGTTTTTCTGTCCTTCCAGACGAATATTTTTTAATTGACCAAAGTAATTTTCAACCATCGAATTGCTTACAGATTTCTTTAACATTAATCTGGACCAAAGAGGTGTTAACAGGCGGTACTTTTCTAAAATTACTTTAAAATTCTTTTATAAATTCGGAATGATTTATTTGCATTAAAATATCTGGGAAGTCATTTTTGTGGCGATCTAATTGCGACATAGATTCCGACCTTATCTTTCTTGCCTTCTTGTAGAATCGTTTGGTTAGCACTAATTAATGTACGTTTTTTATAATTCAAAGGCTTCACATGAAATATTTTCTTCTTTATTATTGACCTTTCGATACATTTCACATAACTTGTTAAGAAATTGGAATGGCTATAATTTATAAAAGAACTAAAATCACTTATTTTTCTATTATGAATAGAAATTTTAAATTTTTTCCAATTATATTTGTTATGTTTACACATTCCGTAAATATGAATTATATTATTTTTTTTCACATATTTAACGTACTTGAAAATGATCGTACATACATTGTTTACGTACTTAAAAATCATTTTACGTAAATAATATGGATAGTACTTTGTGTTCAATTTACCGTTATTAAATAATATTTTCCATATTTTATCATCTACATTGAAATGACCTTCTAGAATCTTACAATCTTTGTAGGATGCTCAAGTATTAAGTTGGGTATTTTTTATCGGGACTTGGTATATTTAAAAAATCTTTGTGAATGTCGAAATTTTCAAGTGTATGTAACATATTTGTTTTCCTTTTCATCACATTTGTCGCACCTTACAGAAGAAGAATCCCACAAACTGTTTAAGGTCACTACCGATTATACTTCAGTTCTTTCAGGTGTAGAGACTTCCATTTAGTAAATAATTCTTTTCCTATTGCCCAGCTCCCATTAATATCTCCCATAGAATCAGTATTACAACTATATGCAGTGTCTGAAGCCGAGGGCATGTTCATTTTTTCAGAATAGTCTAATTTATCTTGCCCTACAAGGCCTTCTCCGGAAGGAGTATCTTCACTTGAAGACACTATAATCCCCATGGACATAAATCCACTTTCTGGTCTACTTGCTTCAGTAACCGATTCTTCCATCGACTCTTTGTAGGCCATCCCTACAGATACTGCTATCCTTCCTCAGTGCGAATAGATTTTCTTTCGGTTATTCAAGGTATTTTTAATTTTTAAATCTCGACATAATTTACCAAATTGGGAATATGGATCTCTCCAATTCTTGGGTACATTTGTAAAATCTACATTATTATTCCGCAACGCTTCCTGCAGGGAGTCTTGTTTACAAAAATCATCTTTCTTGATTAATTTAAAACTTAGTCCTTTATTTATTACAGTGAAACCGCGTTCTTTAAAATAATCAGGGATTAAAGGAATCCGAGAAAACGGGTAATAACAAGTAAAATCCGATTCAATAACAAAATACGTAGTAGTATTAAAATGTTAGTCAGAAACCCAAAGAATATTTGATATCAATAGGCAACAACTAAAAGCAAAACTTATTCAAAAACTTTAAGACGCTAATACAGAAGAAGGTGTAAAAAAGAATTAATACCAATATAGAAAAAATAAAAGTGAAATTTATTCGAAACCTATTTGAAAGTAATAAATATAAAAATTAATTAATGCTAATAAACAGCAAATAAGTATATAATATCTATTGGAAAACCATAAGACGATAATAGTAAATGTAAAAATCAGTAAATACTGATTTAAAATCAATAAAAGCAACACTTATTCGAAAACCGTAAGACTGTAGCAAAAATAAAAAGTGTTATTGCTGACGGAAAACCAATAAAAGTAAAACTTCTCAGAAATTGTGAGATTGTAGCAAAAGAAAAATTAATCTGATATACAGCAATACGAAAACCGTAATAAAAATAAAAATACGTTAT
>NW_019417762.1:0-42574 GCF_000390285.2 Anoplophora glabripennis | reverse complement strand
CATAATATAAACATTTCTAAATATAAGAAACTACAAGCTTTATTAAAGCGAAAGTCCGAAGGATATGTTGGAAAAAAAAGCAAAAATATTTTCACCTGAACAAATAAAAACGTTTATCGACGAAGCACCCGATGAACGGTTTTTATTTTTAAAAGTAAGTATCTATCTAACATTGCATTTTTAAAAAAATTTCATCATTACATTTTCCATTCGACTCATGCATGATAGGTATATTTCATCAATTTCGAGCGAACTTATAAACCGAACTCGTGGTCGAGCGGGTTAAGCGCTCAAATTGGACTAGACTACAGTATGAGATCCGGGTTCGAAACCAGCCTAGGTCATCCTGCTTTTTTTTTCTTTTTTTCTTTTTTTTCTTCTCTTTATTTATTATTGTTGTTTTTTTTAGATAGCAATGATTTTTGGAATAATGGGAGCATGTCGAAGGCATGAACTACATGACCTAAAATGTGAAAATGTCAAAGATATGAATGGAATCTTAATTGTTAATGTGATAGAAACTAAAACAAAAGTACAACGAACATTTACAATTACCGGCAAATACTACGAAATTAGTAAAAAATATATGAATCTACGGCCTAAAATTTGCCCCACCCCATCTTTTTTCGTTAATTATTTAAATGGAAAATGCACAATTCAAAACATTGGTATTAATAAATTTGGTGATATAGGGAAGAAAATAGCAACATATTTAAATCTGCCTGATCCGAATTTATATACAGGGCATTGTTTTCGTAGGACATCTGCAACCGTATTAGTAGATGCCGGAGCTGATATTACTACATTAACGCCATGGTGGCTGGAAATCCAATTCAGTGGCAGAAGGCTACATTGAAAATTCGGTTCAGAATTAAATCAGCATTTCCAATACAATATTGAACTCTATTGAGACTAGCAATAATGAAATAAATGTAAATATTCCTTCCACTTCCAGATCAGTGGGACCTGGAATAAACTTTTCAAACTGCACAATAAATAATCTTAATATTTTTAAGAAATCGGATTAATTACAATTATTATATGTTGAATATAAATACAAATAAACTGTTTATAGTTTTCTTGTATCTATGGCAATACCAATACCCGAGGTATTAATTACAATTTTGTAGATTTTTTTTATAGAAATACGAATAATTACTGTTGCCTATTGTGTTCAATAAAAATATAAAATTTATGGTTTTTGATTATTTATCGGGTGTAGAAAAAATAGCGTATGCAACTCTCATGTAATGGTTATTAATACACTCGCATAAACCATACGAAACTCGCCTTCGGCTCGTTTCGTATCCCGGTTAATGCTCGTGCATTAATAACCATCATTACATGATCGTTGCATAATATACTATTATATATAATTGTGTGTAACATATGATATGTTTATTGTTAATACTTAAATAATAAAGTTGTACATTGTGCAAGAACTAATCCCATGCGTACTGTTAGACCAATTTATACGGCTCAAACTGCTCCAGACGAATTAATTGTCTTGAATAGTTAAATTGGATCAGGCTGCTCAAACCGTATATATTCGTAACCATGCGCATTAGCGACTCGGTTGTTGTAACTGGTATAGGGAATTTTTGTAGGTGGAGCTTATAGCGATTGTGGAAATTATTTTTATGGAAGGAGGTACTGGTAGTAAATGCCAAGATTGTTCATCTCTTTTTCAATTTCTGCTTTATAATAAAATATTAATAATTAAACTATTACTATTATTTTGAAACGTTTAAACATATTTTAATTTAATGTAACACAACATAATGTAAAAATATAAGTAATCTAACTGCTCCAGACGAATATATTCGCACGCGGTAAACTTTCGCGCACGGCGCGGTAGCTACTTCAGTCGTTATTGCGCAACAAAAGGGTTAAAAGAAGCTTCCACCTGCATACACCTTTATGCAAAGAATAATAAAAATTGACACAGTTCATAGCTTTAGTCTTCCAAGATACGAAATTACATGTAGTTTCAGTTCCTGCCAATTCCACACACTAATGACAATGTAAAAAAAAAACAGACTATTATACTGATCAAAAGAATGTATTGTATACAGGGTGTTTGGTAAGTCGATGCATTCCTTCTAGAAGGTAGTAGAAATGATTTGTGATATATTTCCTTAATATACCATATTCCGAAAACGCTTAGTTTCTGATTTACAGATCAGATCAGAAAAATGCAGATTTATAAATATAGGGGAAACAGCTCAGAATATTTTAATGAAATTTTACAGACTTTGACAGTTAACAACAATACACGTTTTACGATAAAAATATTGTTTTCAGTTTCACCAGTGGCGTGCACACAGGCACGTCTTTGTATATTTTTAAAGAAAAAAAATTATACGCCACTGATTTTTCTTAAAATAAAAATTATATTTAAATTCCTTGTTCAATTTAGAAGAGAAAAGGTATCTCGACTGCTTTTCTTATGACGCACCATTTTCGAGAAAAAAATTAAAATCGATTTTATTACATGGCGTACTCCGGTTTCAATAAATTGAAAATTAGCAGAAATCAGCTCGGCTTTTTTTGTACCAATTTTATTACAACACCCAGATCTAATCTCGTTAGACTTTCATGTATGGGGTAGGATGAAAGAGTTGGTTTATACCCGAGAAATACGTACGAGGGAGGAATTAATACAGAGCATTACCAATGCCACTATTACATTTAGGCAGACATTTTCGCCTAGGGTAACCCGGACAGAAATAAGAAGGCACGCACGTGCGCACATTAGAAGAAAGAGACTTCATTTTGAGCAAGATCTCAAGTAATTAGTAATTAGAATAAGGTAATAACGTAATAATTATATTAGTAATTTTTTTCACTTCCTAACGAGCTTTGTACTCATTTAATAATAAAGATTAGTTAAACGATTATGCCATGCAATAGATCGATTTTAATTTTTTTACTCGAAAACGGTGCGTCATAAGATAAACAGTGAAGATATCTTTTCTCTTCCAAATTGAACAGGGAATTAAAAAATAATTTTTATTTTAAGAAAAATCAGTGCGCATAATTTTTTTTTTAAATATCCAGCGTGCCTGTGCGCACGCCACTGGCGAAACTGAAAACAATATTTTCATCGTAAAACGTGTATTGTTGTCAACTGTCAAAATCTGTAAAATTTCATTAAAATATTGAGCTGTTCTGCTATATTTATAAATTATATAGACCAAACAGAGGACGGAGTAGTCAACACGAGCCTTTCAGGAAAAGTAAAATAGTTGTGATGTCAGAGAAGAGTCATAGGTAACTCCTAAATCATTGATGGATTCATGGCAAAATCAATATGGTGCCTATAGACAACATTGCTTCTGCGATCAAAAAAGATTTGGAAAGATACTCAGAAGGATGAATCCCTTTTCTGCCACACCAATTTGATAGATTACTCATGTAATGTCAAATTTTACCAAAATTGGAAGTATCAATTACAAGCGAGAATAATGTCCAAAACTTCAGAGGAACAAAATACTCTCAAAGTTTATTTTAAATGTAGTAAGTAAATTTATTAGATATTTTCAATAGATATATTTCAATTTACGAAGAAAACTCTAAAACACTTTTTTGTAAAATAAGCATATTTGGAAAAATACGTCATTTCTGTATTTTGATACTGGATTTTTAAGATTTTTTTACCACTCTGTAACACCCGTAAGGCACTGATGAAATACAATGTATAACTTTGAGTGAGAGGGTGATATTTATACAAAGGCTTTCTTTGACTTTAGAAACATGTATCAATAGTTTATTTGTTCAAATTCAGTCATAAAAACTTTTTTTTCCAACCTTTTTTTTAGTAATTTTTTAACCCTGCCACTGGACAAGCTAGTGTAACCTTAAATAATGGCGCACTTAGTCGAACCACATGCACAATGTTCTTTGACGCGAGTTATTTTCGTTGAGTGGGTGGTCACCACACAAACAGTACTTAACAAGTAACCTAGCAAAAAATTCAAGCGGTAATCAATAATGACAAATGAAATACAAACAAATAAGTAGTCCGTTTACTCGCATGACTTTTATAGCACTACTCTGAATTTGTTCCCATCTAATACCGTCCAAACCTCACATAATCTCTTAATATGTAACCTGCCACTTTTAACTATGTGGAACTCAGGATATAAAGTTCGTTTGGAATTTAACAACAAATTGTTTTCTGTTTAAATATAACTTCAAATTCACAGTTAGATGTACCGTCTTCAAATACGAAACAACTGACCTCCTTCACTTCGTCATCGTTGACCTAGAGCTCTATTCTTGACAGTGAGAGAATAGAATGCTCCCTGGGGAACGTTCCCTCATTTCACAAAATTTATACTGTATTCTTAACACAAAAGGATCGAGCCATGAAAGTGAAGAACGAGGTACAATGTTGTCAAATGTACCAACCAATCAGAAAGCAGTAAATAGGCGGTACAATGAAAACTAGTGATGAGCTAGTCATGAAATAAGTGCTACTTTATTTAGACTTAGAGTTATTGTTATTTGTTTGTCAGTGTCAGGTGCAAACTAAAAAGGAAAGAAAATGGAAATTAATAAAAAACCGAAGCAAAATCCAGTAAGTTCTAAACAAAAAGAACTTCTAATTGAATATATTGGGGGTAACACACAAATGTACACTGGAAAGTTAACATCCAGCTACACTAGAGAAAAAATGAGGACTAACTGGGAAGAACTTACAAATATTTTGTTGATTATTTCATCCTACCATACTATATTAGGCAAATTCACTTTATTCTATTGTTATTTTAGCCGTGTACAATCCGTCAAGTAAACACAAATTATACGAACGTTTCCTCAAAGTTCTCGAAGGATATCACCACAAGACAGTAACTAGAGATATCACAGACAGATTATGGAACTCGTAATTTGTGAAACATGTCAAAAATATAGGGTTAGGCTTACTGATCCCTGCCTGTTCCCTCGAAAATATCAGTAGAAGTAGGGAACAATTCTTCTATCATTACTCAATAGAACACCATTCAAGAATACCGATTAATGAGTTTTAAGTAGAGGCACACCCCCTTTCTCTTGTTCCTTCTACTCCCTATATTTCAAGAATAAAGTCCCTGTACTATCTCCCTCCGCATGCACTTTGGATCGGCAACAATTCATGTATTTGTATTACATGAATATTACAGTAGTGGCATACATAAGAATCACAATGCATTTTAAAAAACTAATTATAACTCGACTATATATTAAAAAAAAAAAAAAGAATTTCAGATTCGTATTCAGGGGAACATGTACTATACTATAACCCCTAAAATACTGACCCTCCCACTTAAAGCTACACCCTGAATTTCAAAAAGCAAACAATTTTTTAATAGAATATACAGGGTGATTCATTAACAATAGGAAAATTAAAATTTGAAGATACTACACGTGAAATGGTGACCATTGGCACAAACAACCTTATCTGAAAGTTGATAGTTTCGGAAATACAGGGTGTTGAAAGTTAAAATTTTAAATCGTTTTTTTGCAATTATTCTGAAAATATGTAGGTTAGGAAATTGAAAATTTTTGAAACTATATTTTTGTAAGCGACGAATAATATGCGTGTTGCAATTTCAGCGTTGCTCATAGAGGGCGCCACTTACGACCAATTTTACCAAAAATTTAGTTAATAACTTTTTGCCCTGCATGTCTAATATGAAACTTGATTCAAAACCTGAAAGAGCAATCATTTTACCATTAATCTTGTTTCATTTCAGTATCTCGGTGCGTTTTCGAGAAAAATTGATTTAACGAACACTATGTTTTGATAATCCAAGAAATTAAAAGCGAAACAAACCAAGTGTCTCTTCATGTTATTACAACAATTAACAATAAAACAAATGAAATTTGTAATAATGATTTAAAGTAATTTTTCGAAGAATCCACTGTTGACACTTATACAGTCGGAAAGTCCCCATGATTCATCGGCCGTTACGTGAGAGCGATAAAGTAAGTCATAGAAATCCGTGGGATAGAGAAAGATGGCTATAATGAAGGCGTCTAATAGTCACCGCCCATTTCACCCTTCCACAAATAAGAAGTGGATCTTATTGTGGGGATTCTATGTGATTAAATTTTCAAGGATCTAAGGGCCTTGGTTTTTGCTATGCAAAATTTTGAAAATTTGCAATTTTTTTTTTCAAAATCTGGATTGCAAAATTATTATGCAAAATCTATCAAACCGATTTTGATGAAATTTGGTATGATAATTCTACATAACATGAAGTTTTCTTGAGCCAAGTATGAAGGTCCTATACCCAATTTAAATACCCCAAAGAAATTCCCTAAAAAGTAGTTTTTTAACCCCATTTTTGTGATTTTTTTCGATTTTTACCATAATAATCATGATTCATTCGATTTGTAAGTAGTCATGTTTTGTAAAAAATTTAATTACAAAAATTTTTTTCCTCTTCCTTTTTTGTCTAAAATCAACTCTTGAAATGATACATAATTAAATAGGAAGAAAAATATGAAATTTTTCGAATTTTTTTAACATATTGTGCCGCCAAAAGTTAAGCCCACGTTTTATACGCATAGAAAAATTTTCATTTCTAGTGATATTTGAAAGCCAAAAAGCCAAAACAACATGTGGTTCATGCACGTCAGAGCTCCACCGCATTTTCTCGGCCAGTGCGTGCATATTTAGATGCAATTTTTCCAAATCGCTGGATTGGCCATGTAAGCATTTTTGCTTGGCTATCCGGACTTCAATCCTCTTGATTTTTCTATTTGGTCTTGAATGAAAGATATAGTTTACAAATAATCTACTATACTCGACGGCCGAAAATATAGATAGTGATTCATACATAATATAGAAACACAATTACCGTAGAGTGTATAAAACTTAAAATGATTTTTATAACGGTTCAATATTATTTGTTTATGTTAAATGATGTGCCGCTCTCTTTGCACATCGATAGGATCTATAACAGTCATAGACTGAGTTACACTGAACGCGATTTATTTCCTATCTGTCTATCGCACTTATTACAGATATGGAAATGCTCTTTTTAGTGGGTGTAAACTGACGTACGTAGAATTCGAGTTAGCCGTAGTTAGAAACGTCAAACTATAAGCGCGCGCGAGGGTTTGCATATTCCGTGACTATAGTAAATTTATAAATTAAAAAAATACAATCGGGACGTTTTAAAACGTAGGAATAATAATTAAAATGGATCAAAGTGCCGGTTGTAGCAAACGGTCTGTTGCTCATAAACGCCCTAACCTATGCGATGCGGAATTAATAATGGTAAAAAACGTGTATAAAGGAATTCGGTCGCGAAATTCTAATACAAGTGTAAGTGAAGCTGTTGATATGTGTAGTTCGTTGACAAAAGTATCCGTTGCTACTGTTTATCGTGCCATAAAAAATAGTGTAGAAGTGAATCCAAAGAAGAAAAAAGTGGAAACACGAGGGAGGAAGAAAATAGAAGTCGACGTTGACGTGAAATACTCCATACGTAGGAAAATTCATGGATTTTTCTTTAGAAATGAAATACCAACGATAAAGAAAATTCAAGCTGCAATAGCTGAAGATGAGGATATTCCTAATTTCTCTGATAAGGTTCTTAGAAGAATAATGCGTGACATGAATTTTCGATATTTGAAACGGAATCGGAATAGTATGCTCGTTGAAAAAGACGAAATTGTGGTATGGCGAAGAGAATACTTAGAAAAAATAAGAGAACTTCGTGCATCTGGTAAGAAGATATATTACATGGATGAAACATGGGTAAACGAAGGTCATACTGTATCAAAAGTTTGGCAGGATGGTAATGTTAAGAGTAAGAGACAAGCATTTTTAGATGGATTTTCTACTGGATTAAAGGCACCTTCTGGAAAAGGACGAAGATTGATTATAACACATATTGGAAGCGATACGGGATTTTTAGAAAATGGTTTGCATGTATTTGAGTCACGAAAAACGGGAGATTATCATGAAGATATGAACAGCGACGTGTTTGAAAAATGGTTTGAATATGTTTTATCATATCTGGAGCCAGGAGCAGTTGTTGTGATGGATAACGCACCTTATCATAGTAGAAGAGTTGAAATGTTACCGACATCAGCATGGAGAAAAGGAAATATTATGGACTGGTTACAATCGAAAAATATTGAATATACAGAAACCATGCTAAAAGTACAATTATTAAAAATTGTCCAAAGAGAAAAAGGTCAATACATTAAGTATGTAGTGGATGAGATGGCCAAAGATCGAGGAATTCGTGTACTCCGTTTACCGCCATACCACTGTGAATTAAACCCAATTGAGTTGGTTTGGGCACAAATAAAGAATGAAATCGCACGAAAAAACACCACCTTTAAAATAAACGACGTGAAATTATTATTACAGGATGCTATTAATCACGTCACTGCTGAAACATGGTGTAAGTGTATTGGACATGCACAGAAAGAGGAACAACGTATGTGGGATCTTGATACAACGGTAGAAGTGTTCATAGAACCAGTCATTATTCATTTGGGTGAAGATGATTCTAGTGATAGTGATAGCAACAGTGATATGTGAAATATATAATGTGAATAATGTGATATGTAAGTATTTAAATATATTAATAGTGAAGTGATTATGTGGCAGTGAAGTGAAAGTGTGACAGTGATAATATTCGTGAGATAATTATTATAAAATATGTAAGTACCTACTTAAATAAATATATTAATAGTAAACATTACAATATTTTGCGGCGGCGTAAGCCGGGTGGTGGTGGGTTATCGATGCCCAAGAGGGCATCGTTTTATAGAAAACACTTAAAATTTAAAAACAAAATGTTACTAAAATATTTTTGAAGTTTTCTCGATAAAACCTATAAAAATAATAGATGTTATGTTTTATTATATTTTTTCCATATTTTCTACATCTTGTTGCCTTTTACGTATACACGCCTATGGATTTTCGATCCCCGCACGCCTCATCTTCCTTACTAGTCCAAGAGCTAGCGATGAATCAATATCTATAATTTCGGCCGTCGAGTATAGCTCGCGTAAAGAGTTGTGGCAAACTATACAAATCATTGCCAACGAAGTCAGATGCAATCCCAATAGGTTGTTTCAAACTCGTAGATTTCCCAGAAAACGTGTAAAGTGTATCAGTGTGGATTCTTCGAACAATTACTTTAAATCATAATTACGTATTTCATCTGTTTTATTTCTCGAGAACGGATCGAGATACCGAAATGAAACAAGAATACATAATTAATGGAAAAATGATTGCTTTTTTACGTTTTGAATCAAGTTTCATGTTAAACATACAGGGTAAAGTTATTAACTAAATTTTCGGTAAAATTGGTTGTAAGTGGCACCCTCTATGAGCAACGCTGAAATTGCAACACGCATCTTATTCGTCGATTAAAAAAATATAGTTTCACAAATTTTCAAGTTCCTAACCTACATATTTCCAGAATAATGGCAAAAAAACTATTTAAAATTTTAACTTTCAACACCCTGTATTTCCGAAACTATCAACTTTCTGATAAGGCATGTTTGCGCCAATTGTCGCCATTTCACGTGTAGTATCTTCAGCTTTCGATTTTCCCATTGTTAATTGATCACCCTGTATATAACAAATTGTGTTCAATCTAGAAGCAGAAGTGTATGACTTGCACCGTAGCATTTCACAACTGGACATTAAGAAAGAGGTCCTGTGGTAGCGTTTAAATGCAAGTAAAACACAATCTTCTTCCATTGCACTGCCAAGAGGGTCACTGTTTCAGCAGTGGCGGTTCCGCAAGGAACTGCCACAACCAAACTGTCCTTTGGCTCTGGTTGTGCTGGAAGGGGAACTACTGGAAATAAGCTAAATGCAAGGGCTTACCTTCTACCAGCTTCGGCAAATCGGCAGGATTCTTGGGTTCCACAGCAACACGTACAACGGGAGATACACTAAACTTCATGACCTTCAGATTGTGGGCATCCTTGTATGTTGTTATGGTTCCAGTCTTCACCAAGAACTGGTCAACACCTACCAGACCACAAATGTTACCAGAGGGGACGTCTTCAATAGCTTCCACATAACGACCCATCATGAGGATTGTCCGCTGGATGGCCTTCTCGTACAAATCCTCTTTCTTGCCAGGGGTGTAGTTGGGGCCCATGATACGGGCTTTCATGCCGGTGGCTACTTTGCCAGAGAATACACGGCCAAAAGCGTAGAAACGGCCCTTGTCAGAAGTGGGTACCATTTTGGAGATGTACATCATAAGGGGTGCGTGAGGGTCACAATTCTTAATACCTAAGGCGGCCTCGTCATCATGGGGTCCTTCATACAACATTTCCATCCTGTACTTTTGGGCAGTGACAGGGGATGGGAGATGAATGGCTATCATTTGCAGTAAAGCCTCGCCGGCTGGTAGCCAAGTACGCATCACCACTTTCAGTAGCTGTTTGCCATCTTTGTCTTTGTCTTCATGTTTGAGGGTGATGCCGAGTTTGGGAAGAAGTGCCTCGTATTCCTCTTTCCTTAAAATTATAAGGGTTGTGTAAATATACTTTAATACACTAATTTAACATGGTCAGCAAGAAAATTAAATTTTTAATTTTAACCGATTCTTTTTCTCTAGTCTCGATTAGACTTTTTTATTAATAAATAATTAATTATAAATCATTAGAGCAACATTTTTTTTTATTTGTACCACATTTAAATTTCTAATTTGAGACCATCAATATAATAAAAGGTGGTTAACAAAACCAATCATACAGAGTTTTTACCAAATTTTGTATTATTTTAAGAATATTTTATACTATTCGGAAAACTCTTCATTTCAAAGATACAAGGTGAAAACACTTTTTTGGGCATTTAAGTTATTTTATTACAGAAAACAACAACTCTACTGGCTATATGCCCCAACTAGTATTGGATTACACCAGCTATACTATAAACATTAAATACAGCTAGGTCCAACACACCAGACCCATAACTGTTTCGGACTTGTTAGTCTTCATCAGTGCTACAACCAACAAACTGTCCAGCTGCTTTGATTCCTTGAACCCAGAAATCGAGTACATTTAAAAGATGTAACTGAATGCTACATCTAGTTGGCCACTGCTACTAACTACCTAAGACCCCACAAAGAGGGAAAAAAAAGCAGAAAGTGACATTTTGACTACGTTTTCAAAACTCATCAATGTCTTGACACATTTAAACAAAATGGAGGACCAGGACAGCCAAAGAGAATAAGAACAGTAGAATTTGAAGAAAATGCGCTGAACATGGTAAAGGAAGATCCAGATACTTTTAGAAAAATTGCAAATGCTTTCAATGTCAGTAATGATCCAATCCCACATGGTAGACAAAGATATAAAAAGCGAGGTTAATTTAGCATTGCTTCTGAAGGTACACGAAGTATTTTAGAAAATAGTTTTTCATATGCACTCTCAAAAAATGTTCTCTTCAAATACAAGCAGATATTTAGTTTAAAAAAATATTTTTTGATATCCAAACTAACTGAAATATAGTTATACCTAATACCTTAAAAATGTAGTGACAACAGATATACTAAAAAATTATTTTTTAATTTTAAATAAAAAATGTCTGATATTTTTTAAAGCCAACTTCATAGCAAATTCAGTTCTTTATACAGGGTTCATAGTTCAAAAGCAATATAAAATTCCCTGACTTTTCCAAGTTTTCCCCGAGTTATAAAAAAATCCAAGTCACTTGTAGTTCATTTTTACGTACTAATTGGTGTTTATGCATTAAATTTTTTCTAGACTGGACTTCATAATCCTTTTTATACCCAAAGAACCTCTTTTAAAGGTTTCAAAACCACAAATATTTTTCTCTTTCAAGAACCCAGAGCCGGCTTTCACAAAATTTCCAGTTGCAAACATCAAATTCCCAGACTTTCATAAATACTTTTAAAGTTCTCTGACTATTCTGTTTTTTTATGATGAATAATGAATTCCTTGACTTTTCCCGGTATTTCCGGTTTTCCAGGCCACTACAAATCCTGTTATATCTTCATTAAACTGCAAAGCAAACTTAGAACTATCATAGTTTTATTTGTTTAACCATGGAAAAATACTGGAAAGTTCATGTACAGGTTTTTAGTTGGTAAATTACAAAAAATTGTAATTTTTATTTTTAATTTTCATCATCTTGTATCTAAAAGAGGGAGGGAAAANAAATTGGTTGTAAGTGGCGCCCTCTATGAGCAACGCTGAAATTGCAACACGCATCTTATTCGTCGCCTAAAAAAATATAGTTTCGAAAATTTTCAAGTTCCTAACCTACATATTTTCAGAATAATCGCATTTTAATTTAAATTTACGATTTAAAATTTTAACTTTCAACACCCTGTATTTCCGAAACTATCAACTTTCTGATAAGGCATGTTTGCGCCAATTGTCGCCATTTCACGTGTAGTATCTTCAGCTTTCGATTTTCCCATTGTTAATTAATCACCCTGTATATAACAAATTGTGTTCAATCTAGAAGCAGAAGTGTATGACTTGCACCGTAGCATTTCACAACTGGACATTAAGAAAGAGGTCCTGTGGTAGCGTTTAAATGCAAGTAAACACAATCTTCTTCCATTGCACTGCCAAGAGGGTCACCGTTTCAGCAGTGGCAGTTCCGCAAGGAACTGCCACAACCAAACTGTCCTTTGGCTCTGGTTGTGCTGGAAGGGGAACTACTGGAAATAAGCTAAATGCAAGGGCTTACCTTCTACCAGCTTCGGCAAATCGGCAGGATTCTTGGGTTCCACAGCAACACGTACAACGGGAGATACACTAAACTTCATGACCTTCAGATTGTGGGCGTCCTTGTATGTTGTTATGGTTCCAGTCTTCACCAAGAACTGGTCAACACCTACCAGACCGCAAATGTTACCAGAGGGGACGTCTTCAATAGCTTCCACATAACGACCCATCATGAGGATTGTCCGCTGGATGGCCTTCTCGTACAAATCCTCTTTCTTGCCAGGGGTGTAGTTGGGGCCCATGATACGGGCTTTCATGCCGGTGGCTACTTTGCCAGAGAATACACGGCCAAAAGCGTAGAAACGGCCCTTGTCAGAAGTGGGTACCATTTTGGAGATGTACATCATAAGGGGTGCGTGAGGGTCACAATTCTTAATACCTAAGGCGGCCTCGTCATCATGGGGTCCTTCATACAACATTTCCATCCTGTACTTTTGGGCAGTGACAGGGGATGGGAGATGAATGGCTATCATTTGCAGTAAAGCCTCGCCGGCTGGTAGCCAAGTACGCATCACCACTTTCAGTAGCTGTTTGCCATCTTTGTCTTTGTCTTCATGTTTGAGGGTGATGCCGAGTTTGGGAAGAAGTGCCTCGTATTCCTCTTTCCTTAAAATTATAAGGGTTGTGTAAATATACTTTAATACACTAATTTAACATGGTCAGCAAGAAAATTAAATTTTTAATTTTAACCGATTCTTTTTCTCTAGTCTCGATTAGACTTTTTTATTAATAAATAATTAATTATAAATCATTAGAGCAACATTTTTTTTTATTTGTACCACATTTAAATTTCTAATTTGAGACCATCAATATAATAAAAGGTGGTTAACAAAACCAATCATACAGAGTTTTTACCAAATTTTGTATTATTTTAAGAATATTTTATACTATTCGGAAAACTCTTCATTTCAAAGATACAAGGTGAAAACACTTTTTTGGGCATTTAAGTTATTTTATTACAGAAAACAACAACTCTACTGGCTATATGCCCCAACTAGTATTGGATTACACCAGCTATACTATAAACATTAAATACAGCTAGGTCCAACACACCAGACCCATAACTGTTTCGGACTTGTTAGTCTTCATCAGTGCTACAACCAACAAACTGTCCAGCTGCTTTGATTCCTTGAACCCAGAAATCGAGTACATTTAAAAGATGTAACTGAATGCTACATCTAGTTGGCCACTGCTACTAACTACCTAAGACCCCACAAAGAGGGAAAAAAAAGCAGAAAGTGACATTTTGACTACGTTTTCAAAACTCATCAATGTCTTGACACATTTAAACAAAATGGAGGACCAGGACAGCCAAAGAGAATAAGAACAGTAGAATTTGAAGAAAATGCGCTGAACATGGTAAAGGAAGATCCAGATACTTTTAGAAAAATTGCAAATGCTTTCAATGTCAGTAATGATCCAATCCCACATGGTAGACAAAGATATAAAAAGCGAGGTTAATTTAGCATTGCTTCTGAAGGTACACGAAGTATTTTAGAAAATAGTTTTTCATATGCACTCTCAAAAAATGTTCTCTTCAAATACAAGCAGATATTTAGTTTAAAAAAATATTTTTTGATATCCAAACTAACTGAAATATAGTTATACCTAATACCTTAAAAATGTAGTGACAACAGATATACTAAAAAATTATTTTTTAATTTAAAATAAAAAATGTCTGATATTTTTTAAAGCCAACTTCATAGCAAATTCAGTTCTTTATACAGGGTTCATAGTTCAAAAGCAATATAAAATTCCCTGACTTTTCCAAGTTTTCCCCGAGTTATAAAAAAATCCAAGTCACTTGTAGTTCATTTTTACGTACTAATTGGTGTTTATGCATTAAATTTTTTCTAGACTGGACTTCATAATCCTTTTTATACCCAAAGAACCTCTTTTAAAGGTTTCAAAACCACAAATATTTTTCTCTTTCAAGAACCCAGAGCCGGCTTTCACAAAATTTCCAGTTGCAAACATCAAATTCCCAGACTTTCATAAATACTTTTAAAGTTCTCTGACTATTCTGTTTTTTTATGATGAATAATGAATTCCTTGACTTTTCCCGGTATTTCCGGTTTTCCAGGCCACTACAAATCCTGTTATATCTTCATTAAACTGCAAAGCAAACTTAGAACTATCATAGTTTTATTTGTTTAACCATGGAAAAATACTGGATAGTTCATGTACAGGTTTTTAGTTGGTAAATTACAAAAAATTGTAATTTTTATTTTTAATTTTCATCATCTTGTATCTAAAAGAGGGAGGGAAAAGTTTATATAAAAAAACCTGATAAATTTCAAAATTACTACCACCCTCGAAATCGATGAAATCTGAGTCACCCTATACAGGGTGTTTTAAATGAGGTAACAAAAATGGTACCAGTGAATGTAGAGCCAAAAATAAGAGGATTGAAGTAAAAATACCTTATATGAAAGTTGCAACCCTGGGGCGATATACATTGAAATTCACATTTTAATTTTTTTCTTTAACGTGAGGAATGCTAGAGACACGAAACTTGGTGTGAGCATCCTACTAATAAAGAGACAACTTTTCAATATTTGTTTGATCATTGGCGTATTTTATAAAGGAGTGAAACAGTCAACCCCATTGCAATATTTTATTAGAAATTTTTTATATGAAGCAAATTATTTATTTAAAAATATTTATTGGGAAGACTGATTTATTGCGCAACTTTTTTACCTCTTGTAATTTTTTGATAAAACCAACAGTTAAAACCGACTAGTAAAAAAATTAGATGTGTCATCGTTCACTAAAGGGGTAATTGCGAAAATTTGTAAATATAAAGTAGGCGGACGTCATAACAAATAAATTGTTATTAATCATATGAATAAATTGACATTTTCTGTCAACCAATAATTAGTACCAATTGATTAATTTATTATCAGAATAATTATGGCAAATAATATTTATACCAATAACGAATATGTCGACATGCCCCAAATATTTTTCTAATTCAGAAAAAATAGTAACGCTGCAGTAAGATTATACCACCAAAGATATCCAAACCGACCGATTCCTCATAGAGAAACATTAGCCTCGGTGAAAAGAAAGCTTCGCGAAACTGGTAAAATTCAGCCCAATTGTGAGGGTGCCGGAAGAAGGCGTAATGTCCGAACTGTTGAAACTGAGGAAGCTATACTGGAACATCTAGAACAAGACTGTGGTACAAGCACAAGACAGGTGTCCAGGCAACTGCAAGTTTCTCACAGTCTTGTGTGGAATGTAGGTCCTGAAAATTTTGTATACCTTTTTCACCATCAACCCATGCAAGAATTGAATGACCCTGATTTACCTAACCGCGTGGATATTTGTCAATGGTACATTAACATTTCCAGGCATGACTTAAATTTCCTAATGAATATACTTTTCACCGATGAAGCAAATTTTCCTAGAGTAGGTGCAGTAAACCTTCATTATGTTCATTCATATAAAGACACCCTGTATATTTACATAAATCTGCCAATTTAAAAATTATCTCATAATGAAAACAAAGTTGGTAAATACATAAAACCGTGATGTAAACAGTGACATTGCTGCATGAAAGAGAATATATACTTTATTATTTTATAGTTTTACATATATTTTTTAGAATCACAATGATATAGAATATGTGAAACACAAGAATATTGTGTTTTCATTTAATAGCATTTTCATTCCACCATTCAAATCAAATAAAATAGTCAATGGTAAAACAGTCAAAAGTTAAATGTACAAATTTTCTATTAAATCACTATCACTTACTTGTAATTCATGATGGAATCGAATATCTTGTAGATGGGGTCAAGGATATACATGCAGAAGGAACGTTTGTTGTCAGCATCCTTTTGCTTGGACCACTTCTTGGTTTTGGGATTAAAGAAGCTCTCTCCCCATAATCTGTTCATTAGCTTGACTACATCGATCTTGAATTTTTCAGCATACATCTCAGCGAATTGTTTAAGAGTGAAAGCCCATCCATGGAGACCAGAGCCGAAACCCACAGAACCCTTGCTGGGATCAACCTACATCAAGATTACAATAAAATACCTAATTTATTCTGCAAAAGTAGTTATATATTAAAAAAAAATCTGTTTCACTGTAGGAAACTGCTACAATCACTGATAAAATGGTAGCAGGGCAAAATATGAATTTATTTATGAGCCGGCACGATCATTTAGCTATTACGCACTAAACCACAAAAAGGCCAACTCAATAAACACAAAGTATTTATGTGCAAAAATAGTTAGTTACCTGGACTTCACCCATGGGGCCACTATCATCGCTGTAAGTGGCAATAATGACGTTAACATTCTCAACAATACGTTGGAAAGTCTGGAAAAGTTCTTCAGCTTCTAGTTGCAATTCCAATAAAGCGCGGTCCATTTTGTTCATGAACAAAATTGGCTTGATACGTTCTGCAATGGCTTGTCTAAGTACAGTTTCAGTTTGTACACATACACCTAAAAAAAAAAATTGTTAATCTGAAACCTCTCCAATTTATCTTAAGTGGTTACAAATTTGAAATGTACAAAATTTCCTATAACGGACCATAATTAAATCACAAAACTCACCGGAAACACAATCTACTACTACTAGAGCACCATCAGTTACACGAAGAGCAGCAGTTACTTCAGAAGAAAAATCTACGTGTCCAGGAGAATCAATCAAATTAATTAAGAAACCCTTTTCATCTTTTTCACGTTGGTCTGGGCTGACAATGAATACAAGATCTTTATCTTCTAACTCAAAGAACATAGATATGGCACTACAAAAATATCAGTTTATTACTCAAGTTGTGCAATCCCAAAAATACCTTACGTCGATTTGATGGTAATACAACGTTCTTGTTCATCCGGTCTAGTGTCAGTAAAACGGGTCTCTCCAGCTTTAGCACCGGCAATAATACCGGCCTTTGATACAAGGGAGTCTGTTAAAGTAGATTTTCCATGGTCTACATGAGCAATGACGGACATGTTACGAATGTTCCTTTTTTTGTCCATCATGGTACGAATTTCGTCTACAGTAAAGTTCACCTATAATTAAAAAAAAATGCATAATTACTAAATACTGCAAGATACATATCAAATTGACAATATAGGAACTGCATTAAAATGCAGCATGCGTCGACGTCATACCATCTACCATATTTATATTTAATATTTGTGTTTCTTTATAGAAACTAATCGAATTAAATGTCAAATCATAACCAACTTGTAAGAAATATCTAAGAAATAATAACATGAATTTCGTTAAATAGAATAGTAATATAAACATATTTCCTTTTAGAAACTTTCATATTATTGTGCAATAACCCGAAAGGAGAAATATTCGGAAAATAATCAATAAACAAAAAAATAACCGGTCACAGTGGCAAAATAATAATAGCTTAGCGTTTTAGAAATATAATAATCATTTTTAAAAACTTACCATCTTGGATGTTTATAGATTTTCCTTTACACAACGAAAATACGATACGCCAACGATGGCGCACTCCCGTGAAAGAAAGAGAGATGAGAAAGTTAAGGAGGGCCTCTTCTGCCACGCAGAGGAAACCACAATGGTACCAACCACAAAATTTAAAAAATACCAACATTTTTAATTAATTCATTAGTTGTTTTCTTTTTATGTAATCTAGTATTTCAGTTCAAATCAATTGATTTCAACTCTAATAGTAAAAGTTGTTAACGATTATTACCAAAGATCTGCTTCTAATTTTGGTAACAGGTGAGCTATGGATCTTTCTCTAATGTGTTTGCTGGATGCATCAATCCCAGATATGTCCTGAGTTTGAATCGATTCAATAAATATCATATAAAAGGTCTTATTATAAATATAAATAATGGTCACTAGATTGTCATCAGTAACACTCTTATTTCGAGACGAATCAAGTAATGTCAATCCGGCATCCTGCTAGTGATAAAGTCTACTCGCTGGCGCTGGGAGCAAAATGTTTGTTATATAACATATAATAAAACATTAATAATAATCTAAAATTGAGAAAATTTTGACGAGTTCCGTTTCATTGGTGACATAAATATAAGAATTCAGGGTCTCACAGAACTAAGTGGTAAAGATTTAACCACGTACATAATTTGTAAGCAACTTATTTATTCTAACAATTGTTTTCATAAGGTTATATTTTTGGCCGGTACCCTGTACCGTTAAAATAACTTAACGAGCAGTCTATGGACTTTAAAAATATCTTGCATGGGTAACGTATGCGAATATATTTTATGAAATGATTCACAATCACAATATTAAATTTTTTGATAGCCTAAATAGTGCCAATTTTAATAATTAGTTCCCATTTTTTGCTCTTTTTTTTGTTATTTATTATTACCTGAATCAACACAAAATTATATTTAGCCTCAGTTATAGGCATTTCGACTTATGTTCCCATACCGCAGATAAAGATGTTAAAAAATATATATCACGCACATATCGTTAATCCCAGAAAAATAAGTCAAATTACGAATAATGATTAAAAAAATCATGAACAAAAATGCCATTCAGCACGGCACTGATCAAATGTAAAATTGATAACTAATGTCACTGATCGTTTCTGCATGCTGAACGAGATCGGAATAGTTTCGCACGCAATTTTTCCAATAATTATTGAAAATATGAAGATATCCTTTCTATAGTTTCTATTTAAAGCTAATGTATTATAAATATCCTTGGGCATTTTCTACATTCTTGGTATGTATAAGTTGGCATTGCTGTGGAATACATATTTTTTTATTTTTGATTATATGTAGGTCAAATGAATACATTTCATTTTTAGTTCAAATTGTCAAATTATTAAATCGTAAGACGAAGAAGCTACGAACATCTCAATATTTTTTTGTTTTGTAAACAAATCATTTTTTTAGGTGTTTTTACAATTTCAAATATGTCAGTGCTATGTTATACAAGACAAACAGTAAATGTTTTCTAGATTGCATAATCTTTTGCGAAAAGGATCTGGTAAGGTTATAAGAAATATGACAACTCTTCGTTATTTCATAAATGTAAAACCAGATTTTGAATCCCATTTCGGAAATCCAGAGATTCCAGAAATTCTACTGAAAGACAGTATAAATGACGTCGTAACTAAAATACAACATTATGTAAAACCTGTGGAACGAAATGGTGGCGATGGGGTATATTTAGGAACAGCGGGTGTTGCTTATATGTTCTATCATCTGAGCAAAGTTCCTACATTGAGTGAAAATAGAAGTGAATATTTAAATAAAGCTCTTGAATATTTAAAACCAGCTATTGTTGTTGCAACACATTCAACAAGCAACAGAAAGGATGTGCCATCATTTATTTTAGGCAATTGTGGTATATATGCAGTAGCTGCCGCAATTTATAAAGCTATTGGAGATATATCTCAAAGTAATCATTATAGGCAGTTATATTATGAAGCGGCAAAAATTTGCAAAGAAACCAAATTTTTAAACTGTGGATCTGACGAGCTCTTTGTTGGGCGTGCAGGTAATTTGAAAGGTTTAGGGGCTACCTGGAAAAAATTGTATCCTTTTCATTCCAATAGACTTGTTTATAAAATTAAATGATTATAATTAATATCAGAGACAGATTAATTCATACTACAAATCACTTATTAACACTAATTCATACAAATCAGAACCGTAATTAGATTCCATTAACCATAGATGTAAAATAAGGCTTATAAGAACTTGCTTGAAAATATTTTATAATATAATAAATTTTGGTGATTATTACATTGCCATATTAAGTTGACAGACATAGGTCAGTAAGCATACAAAAATCATAATATAAAGCCATCAGAATTGGTAATAGCTATTTTACTTTGCGAGTTTATTCATGAAATCGTTTTGTGAAGAAATTAGACAAGTATAATGCACCTAATCTGCTGCCAAATAACTTCATGAATACATTCATAAAGTTCTTCACGAATTAGAACATGTTCTAATTTTCGTGAAGTTCAGAAGTACCACCCCTACAAATCTTCAGCCTTAGATCAGTAATGAAGTTATGTTATTAGCGTGTGGCGTTGTACTACTTTTGTATTGTTTTTACCGATCTGTTGCTTACAAAAACTAATATTTACAAACAGTGTCAAAACAGTACTGCTGTTGTACCATTGGAAAAGTAAGACATTTTTTTGAACGAAACGAACTTTATTAGCTTCTTTGATTTGTTGGTAGAACTGATTTATGTGTTAAAGAAATTCACGAAGTCTGTAACAGTGTAAAACCAAACCCTTTATGAATAAATTCGTGAATTAATTCATTATTAAAATTTTGAAAAAAATAGTCACATTATGAAATAGAAACACGGCGAAATAGTGACATGGAAAAAATCATTAATACAGTCACACTGTATCACATGATTTTTGTGTTTGGAAACATAATTAGTGTAAATCATTGCATATTATGCAGATTCTAATTCCTCCTGGAACAATGATTTTCACTGACCCTAAATAATTTATGTTCTTTTCATTATGCACAAAACTATATTAACAAATCTAACATATTTACAGTGGCGGCTCATCAGGTGATGCAAGTGACGCACCGTTCACCTAAAATTTCCGTTTGGTTGTGCAATTTAAAATTATTTTTAATATAAATTTTATAATTTAGGTATAATTTTATATTGAAAATGTATTGTGTTTGTTTAATATGCAGATATAAACAGAATAGTTGCGCGGTAAATGCCTTCTAAAAAAACATTGCCTTCGTTGGAATCGAACATCAACCTCGGACCATACAACGTATAATATACGCAAGTGACGCAAATTGAAATTAGTCGTATTCTGCTCCTCTTCGTAGTGTTGTTTACGACGGTTGACGGTCGTGTGGGGGAATGAGTGACGCAGAAATAGAAGCAGCATCCAGCCTAGCATCGCCCATTTCCCGCTTGCCTGCCAGCGCCTTTAACAGTTTATTATTTCCTATGTATGATCCAGTATGTATTTTATTGGAAACGCCATTTTCCAGATGGAAAATTGAGGACAAAAAGGATTTTTTAAATTGCGAGAGACCTGTGCCTTATTCACTCGATATGGAAAAAAGGGGAAGTCAAAAGACAATGTGTACGTTCGAAAGTTTTGGAATGAATGGTATTCGGAATATAAGTGGTTGTGTGGAAGTGTTCATTTAAAAAAACTTTTCTGTATGCCGTGTTTAATTGTGGGTGTAAAGTCGGGTGTCTAGAATAAGAAGGGATTTAACAATTTTGGGAATGTCACACGAGGTTGTCGTAACCACAAAGTTTCTTTGGAACATACATGTATGGTGTGCGTTAATGTTCGCAGAAGTCCACAAGCCGAACTAATATTTCTATTTTTTATAAAATCAAAATGAAAATCCTTCTCACGAACGTCAGTTTTTCGGTAATATTGCAAATGCAACTAAAAATTTCCAATTTATTTAAAGCCGTTTGACCTTGAAAATTTGAAAATTTTTGCCGGCGGCGCTTTTTTTTCTGTTTAGTCAATCGATGAATATGCGTGATCTATTCTCAATGTCACGAGCTGCCACTGCATATTTACAAAGAAATTCCCTCTTAAAAAATAGTTAAATTTCACAATTTCAACAGTAAATTCAACATGTAGTAATGTATTAAATTAATATTCAATCTCAGGCTACATCTTGGGAGCAATATGGTTATCTAAAGAAACTAAAACTCCTCTCCAAAAACAAGATATATACGAATTATGTAAAATTATGATTACATCTGGAAGAGAATATGCATTAAGACAGCATTGCCCTTGTCCACTGATGTATGCTTATTATCAAGTGGAATATCTTGGAGCAGCACATGGGCTTTGCTCCATATTACAAGTGTTATTATCAGTTCCTGGATTTTTGGATGCTAACCCTTCAGATGCTAATGGTATCAAAACAACCATTGATTTTTTATTATCTCTGCAGACTAGAGAAGGTAAAAATAATAATGAATTTATTTAATTTAAGCTGGAAATATGTTTAAATTAGAAACTGTTAAGCAGTCGCAGCTCTCAGTCAAATTGATGTTTAAAAAAGTTATGAATGTTCAGTTCAAAATATGTAGGTACATGTTATAAATGTGTATTCATTTTTCATATTTTATGGTAAATAGGCATTAATAACATATAATCTGAGTTATTTACTATTTGCATGGAAACAATTTTGTCATTTAAATCTACTAAACTATATTCCGTATACAGATACATTCAAATATCTTTACAGCAAATATAACGATAAAAAAAGAGAATTTCAGGTCACCCTGTACAATGCATTAATATAATCTAATACTTTTGAATTAATTTGGAACTGTTGCTAAAATAAAACCAATTGAGAGATTTATTGTACTTTTAATTTGTTAAAGCTGTGATTTCTAATGCACTGCACTGATGTGAAAGGACAAGGTATATTTTTTTCTTTTAGTTTTGAATAGATGGGAGAAGTAAAACTACTAAAAAATAGTACTTCGATTTGGCTGAGCTGTAAAAATCTAAAATATTTTCAAACGTAATGTAAAACAAAATATTGATCACAGGCAACTTTCCTGCTGCTATGGATGAAGTCGACCATAGATCAGATCTAATACATTGGTGCCACGGAGCTCCTGGTGTAGTATACCTAATGGCAAAAGCATATTTAGTGTTCAGAGAGGACAAATACCTTCAGTCTTGCAAACAAATGGCAGATTTGATTTGGGATAAAGGTTTACTTAAAAAAGGTCCTGGACTGTGTCACGGTATAGCTGGAAATGGTTACGTGTTCTTACTTCTGTACAGGCTAACCAAAGGAGACCACAAATACCTGTACAGGGCAATTCGATTTTACGAATTTATGAACAGTGACGAGTTTAAAAGTAACGCAAGAATGCCCGATCATCCTTACAGTTTGTACGAAGGTTTGGCAGGTACGGCTTGTTTCTTAGCTGATTTGTCTTATCCTTTCAAGGCAGCTTTTCCATTCTCAGATGTATTTTAAAGTTACTGCTATAGTATTTTAGTTAATATCACTTTTATGTAAATATAATCACCAAACAGTGTATCAGTTTTTTATTTGAATTCATGAACACCTTTATTTTTCCGCAAATCAGTGTAATGCAGTAATAAAAAATTCTTACAAAATTTTACAGAAACAAAATTTATTCAGTGTCTACAGATATGTATTTTGAAAAACAACCATTTTATAATTTTGAAATATCACATTTTAAATTCCATTAAAAAAATGAAAAGTACCAGAATGTTAACACTTGATCAGTTAAAAATATTAACTAAAACATATTTTTGTGTCCTTATTTGTATGTAAAACTATATTACTTCAGTCGAATTAGATCACAAAACCTGAAAACTTGAAAAAATTATTAGTAGACATTTTATTGGAAGGGTATGTAGAATGATAATATCAAAAAAAGAACTCGAAGGAAGTGACGCTAAGTTGGCAAACTGCAAATAAGTGGCTAATTTACATGTTTTTTCACTTTTTTTACTGACTAAAAATATAGACCTATTGATATATAAGCTATATTTTTATGTTGTAGGCAATTAAATTACCTACAATTACCTAGTCATTTTTCACCTATTTGTTATCTGTAAAAATATGAGTTTTCGAAAATTGCGCATTATTATTGCAAAAAGCGATGGATGTTGAGGGAATTTATGGAAAAAAACGGTCAACAACCAACATGTGTGCTAAACACCGATTCAATTGACTGAAATTGTTGCTCCAGCTATTTAATTAATTTTTTTTGTATTTTGCAACTAATTGTTTAATTACTAAATGTCAATTTTATAAATTAATATCGTAGATATAGGTTCTAATTGATACAAAGAAATGCATTGAAAAAAGAGAAATTTCTTAAAGTTGGAATTAAGTTGCCCTTTACAAATAACAAAGTAGAACGTGCAAAACGGCGTTATAAACAAATTGTCCCAGGGTCAAGTAAGAGCCGCTTGGGAATTTTCTCTTTTTGCATTAAATAGAACTTATTTTTATGGTAATTTTAAGAAAGAGAGAAATCACCTATACATCTTTGTTAACGTTAATGAACGGCCTGCAGGTGGGAGCGCCGGACCCGCGCACTCGCGTGAACGCCTGCGTGCAGACCGTTCATTAACGTTAACTTTTACTGCTACTAGCAAGTTTATAATTATAAAAATAAAAATTTAACCCTATTTTTAATTGTCTCTAAAATCCAGGTCCGATACGTCCAATAGTTAATTAACTAAAGCCATCATAGGAACAAAGAGGCATAGGTGACTTCACCTTTTTTTTTAAATTACCATAAAAATAAGCTCTAATGCAAAAAGAGTGAATTCCCAGACGGCTTTGTTTTTAAATACAGTGCGACTCAATATTCCGTATACATCTACTAGATTCTTAGATTCAAAAATAGATTTAATTACTTACTCATATTTAATGTTCCTTTGTTTATCTGTTAGAGAACAGCAAAGTTAGAAAAAATATTAGTTTTTTCAAATAACTAATATTTTATCGCATTTAAATTAAATTTAGTATGCTAATGCTTGGGTATAGATGCCTTTACCACTTTTTAACATAATAACTGAGTAACTGTACTTATAAAATTGGAAGAAAAAATCCAAACCCTTAGCAATGCTCAAGTTCTTTCTCCCTTGTAAATTTTTATATTATTAAATGGTTTTTTAAAAATAATTATTTTACTACCAAAGTACTTTTCGATACAAATTTGATTTAATTATCGTAAAAAAAATATAATAAAATAATGCTTTGTAAAATACTAAACTTGTAATCAAAATTCCTTCAGCAAGACCATTGGAAATGATCAGTTGTAATAACAATTCCATAATAAAGGATTGTACTCGACGATTCCTCCTTTTCTGTAAATTGTGACTATCAAATTTGGTTTTCTGTAATTATTCTAATTTGAAGAACATTATTAGCAGTGGCGGTTGGTAAAAATTAAAATGGCCACATTTTGATATTGAAACATTTTGTTAGGGGATACTTTCTATGCTCTTACAAAAAACTTTCATGACAAATTGATTTTTAACAAAATTTGAGATATAAAAAAATTACGATCTGTATCTGTATGCTGTAGTCTTATGAATATTGTGTAAATTTCATACTGAAATTCCAATAATTCTGGAATTTATGGGCAATTTACCGGAATGCATTAGGCATCAAGGTAGAAAGAAACGTTGTGAGATCAAAGACACAGAATGAGTGCATACCGCCCAAGTCAAAACTCACAATGCAACCCATGAAGGATTCAGGGAAGGCAGTCATGGATCGCTGCAAAAGATGCTGCAAGTACTGCGGAGAACCTACTCTATAGTCCAGGAATTGCAGATTAACGTTAAAGTAAAAAAGTTTTCTCAGTATATAATATATGTAATTATTTTTTTTTTGACAAAAATCGATTTTTCCAAAAATATGGAATATGAGGAATATCGTACGTAAATGATTTCTTGATATTCCAAGGACTGTAAAAGGTATGGGCAACTCACCGAGAAGCTGATGAGCAAGCACGTTCCCAAGCGCGTCAATTCTTTCCCAAACTTCAAACCGTGATTATCTTCAAACATACTATTCAAAGACGGTTCCCAAAATATTCGGAAAGCAATTCGACCAATTGCTTCTAAAATTTTATATATTTTCGAACATGTTTTCTACTTCGGAACTTATACATATATATTTTTTCACTTTATTTTTTTTTGACAAACCAGAAAGTTCGGAAGTTAAGGTGGTTGAAAAATGAATGTAATGTTAAATTACTTGCCATTTCGTAAACAAAATTTTTTTTAAATCCTACGTTGCGAAGAGTATCATACATTACATTTTGAGAATCTTTTTGAAATTTTTGTTAGGAGATCAACTGACTGCATGTAATCTTCGGAACCGCTCACTGTGTAAGGGAAATTTTTTATCATGACATAACAACAGCGCTCCCAGTCGACAAAGAAATTTGTCAGCATACGTCAATATGTATACTTTTGAATAAAACAAACCTGGACAAAATCGATCAGATAGTTTTTGAGATGTTCCCCCTGAGATGTTAAAACAAATTGAAGTTAAGTTTGGTAATACTTAAAAACAGGGACAACAGCAGATATAGAAACAAGATCTACCGTGACAACTATGGTAACACTGTATCATTAGACAATGGTCTAACTCAATCTAAATAACATGTTTTGTCATTTCATAAACATATTCTATTTTAAATTTGCTCGTCTCTCCTATTGGATTCCAAAGAATATGGAAACAAGTTAATAAATTTTTAAAAATATAGAAAATTAAATTTGAAATAATTTTCAAATAAGAGTCCCGTTTCTTTAGAAGGGGTATTTTTACACCGTGTTTAGATAATTCGTCAATTTGTTATAATTTTGTACTTCAACTTTATTCGGATCCAGTTATTTATTTATATTAACCTACAAAATAAAGGTCTTTTAAGTTTCCTAACTTAAAAACAAAAAAAAAAAATTGTGATCATGCAATTTACTCCAGTATTTAAGAAAATAAGAATTTTTTTTTTTCGTAAAAGTGTTATTAAAAGTATTTACAAAAAGCCATAGGTGTAGAAGTTATGTTTTACAAATGGAAGTCTGCATGCACTCCTCCATATTTACGCCACTGGTAGTTGAAATCCAAAACTACTATTGGAGAATTATTTTTGCGTGAAGTTTTTACTAGAATTGAAACAAAATTTGTAGTGCACAGTGGCGTTTTGTTAAGTTTAAATTTTATTAATCATATTTAAAATGGTACCAGTATTTTGCAAAGTATTTTGTGTAGTGGAAGTGTATAACCTTATAAGGTATTTATTTCGTTGTTTAGTGACGTTACATATACAGGGTGTAACTTTAAGTGGGGGTCAATATTTTAGGGGTATTTTTTTTTAATCAGATAAATAGTCGAGTTATAATTAGTTCTTTGAAATGCACCTTATTACTTGTGAACATCGCCACTGTAATATTCAAATACATGAATTGTAGGCAACGTACAGTGCATATGAAGGGACGGTGACGGAACGAAGGGGATCAGTTGTTGTTCTGCATTTAGACACAGTACATCTAACTGTGAATTTGAATGTTTTTCATCGCTGGAAGCCATCAACAGACTATTTATTTTTGTGTATTTATTTATCATTAATGATTACTGTTTGAGTTAGGTTACTTGTTAAATACTGTTTGTGTAGCAAACACCCACACAACAAAAGTAACTCGCGGCGAATGGTGTGAAATTGTGCATGCGCTGTGACTAATGGGCGCCGTTATTTGAGGTTACACTAGCTTCTCCAGCGACGACATGGTATAAAAATTACTAAAACAAAGGAAAAAAAAAAGCTTTTACGACGGAATTTGAAAAAATAAACTATTTCTGAAGGTCAAAGGAAGCCTCTGTATAAATATGACTCCCACTCGAAGTTAAACCCTGTGTATGAATCAAGAAAGGTAAGATTTGACAAGAATACATGCTATGGCTCCAAATTTTATATGCACTCATTAGGCCAATCAATAGAGGTTTTGTTTGTGACAAAAATACTAGTAGCAAACAGACTGTGCTATCATATAAAAGACAGTATGTAGATATATGCTTATATGTTTCCTACTACACTTTACCATTATTTAATTTTGCAATCTTCTGATCTTCCCCCACTACTCGACCGCCTACACGCGCTTGGATGTTTTTGAGCATGTTTGGAAGAATTTTTCACCTATTTCGCATCATTTTATCAGAAAATTAGAATATGTTTTATAGCATTATACTTCTACTTTTAAAATCCGGCTGAAAGATTAAAATCGAACTACCTCCAATGCATCCAGATACTTTACAAAATAGTGCTCAAAAAATTCAAATTGCAATTGTGCCAAAACTAATGATCTGACAGCTACTTTGCGCACACCTAAAATACATATAATTTATTACTTTTGTACACAGGGTCAGCTCTACAACTTAAAAAATGGCGGAGTAATGATTTTTTTTAAAAACGCTAAATTTTCCGCTACTTCCGGGTTTTCTTCCTTTCTAATTATCCAATCGGATCGATCGACCTCTCGTTTTATACGTATTTCGATTTACTACAAATTGTATCTTTATAGCATCCAGATTGCTTCATTAGTTATAAGCAAAAAACTAAAAAAAAATTCGTTTTTTTGCATAAAAATTAAATAATGGTAAATTGGAGTAAGAAACATATAACCATATATTGCAGATATACTGCCATATACTGCAGACTGTCTTTTATATTATGGCACAGTTCATTTGCTACTAGTATTTTTGTCACAAAATCACTGATTTAATGCTCTATTGACTGGCCTACATGGCCAGTACGTACTAATTTGAGGTTACAGCAGCAGGCTACAAAACAAAAAACGGTAAAAAAATTCACGATGGACTTTGAGAAAATAAACTTACCTGTGTTTCTAAAAGTCAAAGGTAGCCTCTGTAAAAATATTACCCTTATTCAAAATTACATCCTGAATAAAGCAAATTTTTTCCTTAAACAAACTGCCACTTTAATTCATCTATTTAATGAAGCACTTAAATTCAGCCTTTACCTAATAATTAGGAGTTACTTAAAATCAGATCAGCTAATTAGTCAAAGTAACATTGACCACATAATAGCCTACTTAGAACAGACAAATGTATTTAAAAAAAAATAAGAAAAATTTACATTAATTGAAAAAATATAACTTCCTTATTATTTATTATCATTTTACAGTACATTAACTTTTACATTATTTCATGATTATTTTCTAATTATCATTAAAAAGAAACGGAAATCTTGCAAACAGGACGAAGATACCTGCAAACTTGTTATACCATTAAAAGTAATTACTCCCCACAAATAAAAAAATAACTTTACAACTGATGAATTTTACCACATACTCACAGTTCTAATAATATGCCACACAATTAATAACTAACAATTTATATGAAAATAATTTAATATTCTTTTGAGTGCCAATCACCCTGAACACGCATTCGACAACTCATACTGGTTTAATGATCCAACCTCATAAAAAAGTTATTTTATAATTTTCCACACTAATGTGTGTGTAATTGTCTTTTTTCACTGCTATGGTTTTTCTTTTCGTGACGTCTCTTTTTTTTTAGGAAACTCTTTTTTTTGTTTATAAAAACTTGAAAAATAATAAGTGTGTGTATAAAACAAAAATGTGGTGAGAAGGTTTTTCCTTACTTTTTATCGGGATCAATACGGTGCGAAATATCCGCCTCGTCTATAACTCCTAAAAATGTAGACATCAGTTCATTAAAACACAAATTGGACGTAACAAACAAAATAGAAACAACATAAAGGACCTAGCAAAATAAAACAAGAAATCTACATAAAGATATTTAAAAAGTGTACACATTTTCTAAAAAAAACTATTCTATTGTGACAAATAAGTAGTCCATAATTACTTTTCAATATATTAAACCATTTTAGAATAATACATGGGCAAATGCTTATTCAATCTATAAATTTCGAAATCTAAAATATTATACAACGTATTACAAAAAAAGTGCCCTAAATTTAAGGGTTAAAAAATAAGACCAACGGACCAAGAGTCATTTGTCCTAGGAAATTTTAGTTACAAAAGATCCTACTGAAGAAAAAGCTCTGCATGTACAGGGTCTTTCATGTAACACTCTACCCCTTTTTTTTTTCTCCAAGAAAAAAATGGTAAACAACCAAGTTTTAGGAAGTTTTCTTGAGGTTTCAGAGTAATATTTAAAAAACTATTACTGTTGCATTCCGAAGATACAGACCAAATTTTTAGTATTTTAAATGAGAAACCCTATTTTGTTTTACTTACTGATCCTGCACATAATCAATGTTGCTATGGAACCACGCTGTTAAATTTGCTTTATATTCTCTATGAAGAAAAAGTATTTTATAAAAGGTCTTTTATAATACCTTCATCCTGTCCTAGGCAAAAAATATATATGTATTCAATGCCTTCTTACCCATCTCATTAATAGTTCATTCATTGTTTAATATTTTCCCCCTTAGATCACATAAATTAATAGACCTTTCTTTGTTTACTATATCTCTCAGAATTCTCCACAAAAAGAACTACAATAAGGTCAAATTGATCTTGTGAATCATAACAATGTCCTCTCAAAACAAAAATTTAAATATTTAAAGATCTGTTTAGTAAATTTAATAGCAGAAAAGCATAAATATGTACTGGTTCCCTGGTAATCTTGACTTTATCCATTGCACAGGATAAGTAAATAAACCAAAATGTTGTGGAAACTGTCACAGTAAATATTTATTTATAGTCCAGTCATTGAGGGTAAAATACGATGTTACTGTATAATTTTCCCAAATAACACCGATTTGCACCAATATTTGGATTTAGGTTCTACTTCGAAGTTGACCCAGTGCCGGGGGTTGCTTTTTATTTTTTAGGGGTGAAAATTACCCCTATTCAAAAAATAGAATTGTAGATTCAAGGGTGTAATAGGTTGAAATAATCTTTAAATAAGTAATTATGATGAATTGAAAATTGTCAATCCCTAAAAACCACCTCCTTATGACAGTAATCATTAAAAAATAATGTTGAAAAATATTACTCAGCAACTTGGAATAATTTAACCATATAGTGATATTAAATTAAGATTTCTTTACTGTTTTAATTTTTTATTATTTATTTATAAATTTCAACCCTTATAAAAACCACCCCTTGCATTGCGTATGAATATTAGTTTTTGAGTTATTTTGAAGACAATTTTTTCCAAAAATAAAAAAATTCTCTTTTCACTTCAAGCACAACTTTTTCAAAACTAAGCACTTTAAACCGGTGAAACTTCTAGAGCATATTACAAGTACATAAATAAAGTAAACTGTAAAGTGGTAACGATTATTTTCAATTGGGGTGGTAATTAGCGATTTTCACGTTTTTTTGTCGCCAAAAACAATGCGGACCAACTTTATTTTTCAAGCACTTTAAAAAAGGTTCCATGAGTATTCCCTGAAAAATGCATCAGTTTTTGGTTATTTCACGTTCAAACTTTCAATTTTGGCGTTTGACGAATAAGAATCCACTTTCAACAAGCTATTACTCTGCTTGTATTGGGTCTACAGACATCATAAACAGACCATTCTTTTTGTTTTTTTATAAGCTACATTTTTTATAAGAATGATTTTTTGATAAAATATTTACTTTTTGAATTATTCGCGAAAAACCGTCTGAAAGTGGTTTTTTTACTTTCAGAAAAAACTTTATAGAACAAAAGTTGCTTAGAATTAGTCAATATATCCATTCCCGGAGTTATTTTCAATGAAACATTTTTCACCCCCGAGAAGGGGTGGCATCCACACCCAGAATAAAAGCAACCCCCGGTACAAGGTCAACTTTGAATTAGAGGGTAAATAGAATCTAAATCCAAATTTTTATGAAAATCGGTGTTGTTTGGCAAAATTATAAGGGAAAATGGTCATAGACTGGACTATTATTTATTTGGAAATGACTGCCAAGACAGGATAGAGCCCAATTACAAGGCAGGTATAATATAGATTAAGAAAAAGAAAACCAATACAATTTACATTAACATAAGTGTAACAAATAAAAAATACGCTTGTGAACAAAAAAAAAAAAACGATAAAACAGGAAAACTTCTATGTCTAAAAACAACATATATACATATATAAATACATAAAATGACATAATGACTTAGCTTCTATCGAGGATACATCTTTTTATACCGCGAGCATTACAACAGAAAATATCAAGATGATTCTGATAACAGTGGTAATTGAAACACATTTATTGGGGAAATTGAAGGACATTTGTTCTTGATGTTTTCACACAAAATAAAAAATTGTAGGGACTTCTACATCCCAACATATTCAAATTTAAATACTGTAGTAATTCCCTACAATCAATTGCCCCATTTACAAGTTTAGATAGGAACAAAATGGAAAAATAAAGCCTCTTTGAGTCAAGTTGTTAAGTTGAAACCTGGTTCAGATTGAGGGATTCTACGAGGTGGATAGATATGAGATTTGAACCTTAGGTATTTAAGAAACTGCCTCTGAATCTTTTCTAAGCCGTTTTAATGAATGCTCATAGCCTGGATTTCATACCACATTAGTATATTCCAGCTAGTGAATAATAAAAGTAATTTTAGTAAGTTTAAAATTGCAAATAATAAATCCAAGAGATTTATAAGTACTTTTGGTAATATCATTAATATGATTTAACAAAAGTTAGTCTGGAGCTAAAAAAAATACTTAAATCCTTAAATTGCTAAAATATATTTCGTATATGTCACTATAATCAGAAAAAATAGAAGATTCCAAAAAGCGACAAATAAACATTTAAAAAAAAACAAAGTTGGGTTTACATCTTCGAAATTAAACAGTCAATTTTTTTTATATATTTCTTTGATATAGCAACAAAATTTCCTAAAACTTTGATCGTTACCTAGAAAGGGAAAGAAATTCAAACAATTTGATTTCAGAATTTATTTGTATTTTTGAGATAAATCGTAAAAAGTGTGGGACCCTGGGATCTTGAAATCCTGAGATCCTAAAATTGGACTTCCTGTGCAGGATCTCAAAAATAATTTTTGAAAATCAAATTTTAGTCATATCCTTTCCAAAAAAATAATTTTGAATGATACTAAATATATACAGGGAGGGCCATTAGTATGAGAAAGTAAAATAACTCCCTTGTTAATCATAATACAGAAAAAAAGTTTATATAAAAGTTTCACAAAATTAAAAAACCTAAAGGACAAAATTAATTTGAAACACACAGGTCGATGAGTAAAAATGGGACATGCCAAATATTACATTTTTTAAATGGAATACTCTGTATATTTTTAAACAAATGGATTTCTGAGAAAACTCTATATATGGCAATATAAACAGGTTAATATTTTAGTACGGGGTTGCCAAGTTACGTAGAAAATTCTTCAAATTTTGGAAAAAAACATGACCTCGAAGAAGTTGTATTAACTTTCAAATACTAACACTTGGAGCAAAAATATTTGACAGAGTTATAGGCAAATTTTAAGCAAAGATTTCTATATTACCTAATATCGATATTTTATACAGGGCATTTTTTATAATACTAATATAATAATACAGAAAATTCAAACTTGATTTTCTAAAATTCTTCAAATGGAACACCCTGTATTTTATTGTTCTATTTTATTCACATATCAGTCCACTTCAACTTTTATTAAGTATGTTCTACACCTAAAGTTGTTAGTTTTTAAGATATAGCAACATTTCTTGGAAAATATATTTTTATTATTTTCCTTCGCACGAAATGGCTTTGGAAAAAACTATCACATTGTGTCAACTTGTCAGTTCATAATTTATCATTTCATTTTGAGTTAATTTTATTAGTTAATATTTATTTGTGGTATTCCATAAAATAATAAAAATCAAGTTTTTCCAGAAATGTTGCTATATCTTAAAAACTAACAATTGTACAAAATATCTATATTAGCTAATATAGGAGCCTTTGTCTAACATTTGCCTATAACCCTGTCTAATTATTTTGTTCCAAGAAGCTGAAAGTTAATACAACTTCTTCGAGGTCATGTTTTTCCAAAATTCGAAGAATTTTCTACATAACTTGGCAACCCCGCACTAAAATGAACTGTTTATATTGTCATATATAGAATTTTCTCGGAAATCCATGTTTAAAAATATACAGGGTGTTCCATTTAAAAAATGTAATATTTGGCGTCTCCCGATTTTACTCATGGCCCTGTATGTATCAAATTAATTTTGTAGTTTAGGTTTTTTTATTCTGTATAACTTTTATATAAACTTTTTTTCTGTATTATGAGTAACAAGGGAGTTATTTTACTTTCTCTTACTAATGGGCCACCCTGCATGTGTGCATTGTTAGTTTTCAACTATAATGCAAAGATTCCTGGATTGTTTACTCAGCGACATTTTAAAATGTAACTGTTTAAGTTTAGCTTTTCTCTCACATGTACTAAAATACTCCATTAGTGATAAACAGCTTCAAACTTTAAATATTTTTGGGTACATCTAATCAACAAGCTGATTTCCTAATCTCAAATTTGTATCACATCAGTCTTATCACATAAATATTTCAAGCACTAGTTTTAAAGATGTATATCTTGCACAACTGAAGTTTTATTTACATTTTTCTGACCATACGTAATTTTAACATTGGGTTTTCAAATATTATAAAGCAGAAAAATAGTTTCTAAAAATAATTCGCCAACTTTAAAATTTTATAAGTTAGTGATTAGTCATTAGAAAAAGTAGTAGTAGTAAAATAAATTCATCTATCAATTTGTAAAGAAATTCAAAAATTATCTAATAGATTTCAAGTTCATCAATTATTGTGAAAGTGATAAAAATTTGTCAGTGTATTTTAATAACATGAGCAAAACTAATTGTAATTTATTGATTATAAATTCTGAAAATTTGATTTTAACAATCCTATTGGCAACCAGTAGGTGGATTTTAAACATAAATAACTTGATTCTCAATTTTTAAATCTGCAAAATATGTATAACAATGTACTGAGGCAATAAAATAATTACCTTAAAAAATTATGAAGCCGAGTTGATTTTAAACATAAATAACTTGATTCTCAATTTTTAAATCTGCAAAATATGTATAAGGGGTCATCCATAAATTACGTAAGGGTTCAATGGGGGGGGGGCTCAACATTTTCTTATCATTCCTTACTTGGGGGGGGGAGGATACTTTCACAAGAAATTGGAATTTCGAAGAGAACAATTACAACTTCACAGTCAAAGGGTCGAAGACTATCTGGAGTTTTAACTAATTTCATGAATAATATTGATCATTCGATCTGGAGTATCACAAAACGTTAACAAACAATCGAGGGTGGGGGTTGGCGATAGTTCAATGACCTCGCAAATCAAACAAAGATGGAAATAAATGACATTATTCTCGCTTGTTGACATACTACCGCAAAACTCACTCGAATGAAAAATCATTCTTTCAAATTTTTTCTATTTTAACCTGTTTCTGAGAATCGTCAATGAGTATCTCCGATCTTAGTAAAAGGGGCAATTTGAAAAATATGCTTGTAAATGTTTGTGTGCTAGTGTAAAACTTTCAGAAAAACGTCATTTTTGCCAAATTGGGGAAGTTTGGCAACTAAAAGTGAGCGAAAGGTAGAAAAATCCCGATATCTCGAACAGTGAATTTTTCTTCATTGAAAAAGGGTGTTTTTTCGAAAACGGCTCTAAGGATTACGGTGGATTTTTTTTTCTGGCCTTCTGATGACTCCAGGAATCGAATGCCGAAAGAAAATCGGTGGTGCTAATACTCCGCATTTAAGTCATGTTCAAGCCCACCGTGGTTTATTAAGTAAATGTTAAAGGCCCTATATGTATGTGTATAACTATTATGAATAGTTTTGGAAAGCACAATACCTAAACAACTTGCAATACAAAGATGGTAATTAACCCTTACAACTTTAAACATGAATATATCTGCAAAAAATTATTGTGCTCCATAGCCAAGTGCTAAATAATTATGCGCGGCTGAAGATGGTTTCAAAATCGAGAATTATGCCTAGCCATTATTGGCATCTATATTTTCATTGTCTTGTTTGATGTAATAGGCCTGTCATTTTGGACATAATGTAGCTTCGACATTGCCATTTTTATGACATAAGTTTCAGTCATTTATAAGTTGTCATTGTTCATGTCAATCTCACGAAAAGCTTATAGAACAGTTAGGAGTTATTCACCAAGCAATATCACTTTGATGGCATACAATGGGAAAGATAGAGATGGACGGAAAATAGGTTTCTCATAAACTGATGGAAGAAATAAAAAACCTACAGGTTGACATCTGCATGAGTTTGCTTTCTCGGTACAAAACAAAGAATTTTTTGCACAAAATCATTACGGGTGATGAAAAGCCATTCTAAATTGGCTTGGTGGCATGACATATTAAAACTGATACTATTTTAGAAGGGTCAATACTCTTCAATTGTAAATATTTATTCCATTTAAAATATAACAATGTTACTATTATCCATATATATTAAAAGCTGTAGGTTACTCTCGCTCCCACACTCGGCCGCGAAAAGAGGCGTACGGTATTATCAAAGGCTTTCCTCGTGAATCACGCAGTGACGAGCCCAGGGGCCCGGAGGGCTCCTCGGTCCTTCCTTTATCTAAAGTCGTATTCTGAAGGCGATCTGTTCGCGCCTTCTATGTGAAATTTTCACTTTAAAGAGTCCTCGCCAAAAACTGACTTTTTTCAGTGGGAGTGAGATACCCGAAGTAACGAGCGTTCAAATAAAAACGTGGTCAAGTTGGTTCTGAAAATTTGAACGTAGGGCGTAGCGTATAGCAAATGAACTTAACCGTCATCTGTCAAAGCGCTATATCGCCGCTATCAATTTGAATATTTTCGTTTTAAAAAGCGTTTAAAATGGTGTTTTCTCAAGAACAAAAATTGTTTATCATAGAGTCCTACTTTAGAAATGGACGCAAGATTGATGGAATATGGAAGTATTCTATTGAGGAATGTTTCATAGAATTTCAAAATCAATTTCCCGGCGTTGTTGAGTACAAAATTTTTCAAAGTGCAGTTCAGCGTTGTGTTAATGTTTTTCGTGAAACGGGCAGTGTAACAAGAAAAGAAGGAAGCGGCCGACCTAAAAAGCGGACTGAAGAATTAAAAGAAAATGTCCAACAAATAATGGAAAATGCGCCAAGAACTTCTGTACGTGTTTTATCACAAATGGTGGGAGTATCAGTCGGTACCTGCCACACAGTGTTAAAAAAAGATTTGCGTTTGTTCTCCTATCGTTTAACTTGTCAGCAAGAACTTCATGAAGTTGATTTTCCGCGACGGGCTGTATTTTGTGAATGGTTTTTAAACAACTACGGTGAACTTCATAATATCACCTTTTTTTCTGATGAAGCCTGGTTTCATTTAAGTGGTTACGTAAACTCACAGAATATGAGAATGTGGTCTTCTGAAAAACCAGATAACTTTTTTGTCGAGGGCCCTCTACACGCTCAAAAAATTGGAGTTTGGTGTGCTCTCAATCGAAGGAGGATTTATGGACCTATTTTTTTTAATGGTACTCTTACTGCGCAAAGGTATAGAGAAGAAATTATCGCTCCTTTTGTTAACCAGCTGGAAGAAAACGAAATTACAAACTTTTACTTTCAACAAGATGGCGCAAGGGCACATACGGCAGGCGAGACGATGAATATGTTGAGGGAAGTTTTCCAAAATCGACTAATAAGTCTCAATGCTGAACATGAATTTCCACCGAGGTCATGTGATATTACGCCGTGTGATTTCTTTTTGTGGCCTTACCTTAAAAACACTATTTTTGAACTGCCTATTCCTGATTTAAACCATCTGCAGGCTCGACTTATAGACAAGATTCGTGAAATTAACAATACCCCGAGCATCTTAGAAAATGTCTTTAATTCTTTGAGGAACAGGTGTGAAAAGTGCTTGGAACAAGGAGGGGGACACTTTCAGCAGCTGCTTTAATTTATTGTTATAACAAGGAGGGGGACACTTTCCGCAGCTCCTTTAATTGTTTGTTATTGTTATCACGATTATTCTTTAAAATAAAGTTATATAGTCATTAACGTTATTGAAACTGACAGCTGCTATACAGCTCGTTGAGAAATGAGGTTAAGTTGGTCGCTGTAAGCTACTCCCTACGTCCAATGTGTCAGAGCCAACTTCGACCACGTTTTTATTTGAACGCTCGTTATATCCGATATTTAAACAGAGATGGAGACAGTGAAGACGTCAAAATAAATTTTGTCATTTGACGGGTTTTCCCGGACGATCGGGCCATGGTGAGCCGTTACATTGCCGTTAGGTATCGGTTCCGATCTTTTAGAGACGTAACTTTGGCGACAAAACTTGATTTGAACATTTTCAATTTTCTGTTTACATTCGCGGAGAATCAACGTTTCAAATAGCCCATGCAGGCTCCACCCAACGTTAGATCGCCGTAGTTCATTTTGTAAACTCACGACTGTGAAGCCCAAGGTCTGGGGTTCGAATCGCGAGCGGGTCGCATTTTCTCTTTTTTTTTTGGGGAAAATTGTATATATTATTTACCAACCCACAGAGAATGCACCGCGGAGCGGTGCTCAAGTCGCGCGCTGCGCGGCCCGATGGCCGAAGGCCCGAGAGAAAGGTCAACCTTCGCTGACGCGAAGTTTGCCTGCCTTTCTAGTTTTATTTAAAAAACTAATATCCATAAACCTTAGAGACCAAATTTTCACCACATTACACGCACTGTATAAAAATATGGAAGCAGATGATAATATCTTGTTACATCTGACACCTCCAGTATCCGAATAAGATTTTTGCAAAATCTTTCATGAAACATTCACTAAACTGTCGCAATTAGATTTATCATATTTTTTATTACATTTATACATTACATACATGACAATCCTTATGAATTGCTCTGATTTAAATTTCTGACTGAATATACAAGATATCACAAAAATGTGAGTCTCTACTTCGGAAGCATATTTTACTCCCCAAACAAAAAAAAATTATATAAAGGTGTGTCCTACGTAGCTTTGTTTTTGAGATACAGGAAAGATGTTTGACGTAGATTAATTGAACTTGTACCGATTGCTCATTCCAGTAAAGGAAAAATTTCGAGTTTGTATACAGTTATATCAACCATTGGCAATTTTTTGGCACTTACATTTTTTTTGTCACATCACTGAAACCATTAGAATTTTTCGATATATGTTTATACGAACTTTCTTTTTTAGTTTGACAAGCAGAATGCGCTCTCAAAATAGCGGGTCACATTTTTCTGCTAAATTTCCTTTGGACTAAAAAAAAAATTAAACCAACAAATTTACTCGTTTTTCAAATAAAACCAGACTTTTTTGTTATTTTTTAATGTGTCTCATTTTTCCCAAGTTCCCCCCGGTACGTCCAAAAACAAAACGCTATAAAATCAAACCATTGGGTTGAATTGGTGTACATTGTTGGATATATTGGAAAATAAGTGACTTTTCCCACCAGAAAATCTAATTGATAATAAAACTCACTGTGTGATAAACATTGCCGGAAAACAGAGGTGATGGAAGTGACAAAGAAGAGCTCCGAGATGGCAATTTGGATGTTCCCAAGATGAGTTTACTTTTTACTTCTCTTTTATTAGACATTTTCTGAAACGATAACCAAACACCAACATTAGACAAATCCACAGAAAACATGTTATGTAAGTAAAAATTTTGAGCATGTGAACTTCATCAAAAAAAAATTACAGTGAACAGAATAAGGCAATAAGGGTTAGGAGACAGCCAACACAGAAACAATGTTCACAACCTAAACCACAAAGGTAAACTGAAAGTGTAAAAAACGTCGGCCAACGTGTTTGAAAGCTTGGAGAGGCGAGCATGATGTGGAGGAAGCGCAGAACTCACAGAGGAGGGAGTCAGACAATCACACTCAACGTACCCTGTGAAATAAGGACGAGCGAGACAGTCGACGCTTGACGTGTCTCATAGGTTAAAGATCGAATGCACCAATAACATTTCTGAAATACTTTCCAATGACAGCGTATCCCAACACATCTGCCACTAATTAATATAACTGTGTACACCCAGTAAATTTGTACCTACATTACTGTTGTCAATAGCCCAATTTTTAAAGTATCATAACTTACGATGCACGTCCTTAGTCGTAGCTATGAAACAAGGGCATTTAGTACATATGTTTTATTTAGATGACTTGAATATGCTTCCAAAATAGAGTCCCACCTATTTTTGACACCATGTAGATATCAGATATAAAAATAAAGAGAAACTTATATAATAAGTTTTCTGTATATTCCACCCTCACCTAAGTAGATTACCTAAACATCTGCCCTGTAATGTAATTAGTCATACAAACATGATTTATAATAATTTCAGTATTAAAACTTCTTTTCACCAAGCACTTTAACTTGCGAGTCTTCTTCAAAAAATTTATCCATTACTTTTCTATCTTCGTAACTAAAAAATCTTAAATTGCATTTCCTAATTATTTTGATGGTATGAACAGAGACTTAAAAGAACTTACATACTTAACAAATTCTATCAAACATCAGAAAATTTTAATTTTCTACGATTTTAAAATAATTATTGATTAAATGGTTAATTGCGAGGCAACTTTTTACCAAGCACAAGAGAGAAATAAATTATGCTTATTAAATCTCGCATTTAAAAAAATATAATTTACAAAGCACGTTAAGAAAAAATTTTTAATTTTTTCATTAGTGCAATCTAATAACTATTAATGTTACATTTGGAATTTATTAATTTTGGTCTACTTATATGCTCTCCAGTTCCTCTTATACCTTTTATAATTTTGTTGTTTCTAATTTGTATCAATTAAAAAAGTCACCTTGGTCGACGCATTGGTCTATATCCACCATAAAATCCTCTACTTATTCCTCTTGTTCCACGGAAAGTTCCTCTGCCTCTAGGTGGCCTGTTAGTTGTGGAAATTCCTGGACGGTTTGTCCTCTTTGGCATTACCTAAAACAAATTAATAAAATAAATATTGTATTTGTTTACTACTGTAAACCAACAATGTACTATCAGAAACAAAACTAACTTTTATTTGCCTTCCCCGAAACAGTGATTCGTCCATCGCCATTGCTGTTTGTACTGAGTCTCTATCACCAAATTCAATATAAGCAAAGCCCTTCGGATGGCCATCATATTTATTACAAAGAATTGTTACTCTATTAATTGACCCACAACCATGAAAATGTTGTTCTAATTCCTCAGCAGTCGCACCATAATCTACATTACCAACATATATACTGCGATTGTCAATTTCCATTTTCTCCTCTATCGACATATTTAGAGGACTCGCTAGAAACGAAATAATAAAACTTCTGAAATATACATAATATAAACAAAACTTACTCAAACCTGGAGGACTACCCATATTCATCTGTTTATCGACTTCACTTTGTAACTGTTTCAGTTTTTCAGCTTCCTCTTCCATTTCTCGAACTCTCGCTTTTATAGCTTCTAATTCGGGATCGTCAGCGGCTGTACCATTACCGTCAGTATCATTTAATAAGGCCTCGTCGTGCATTCCGTTAGTTTCATCAAATGAATCTATGTGGTCCTCACCTAAACCCAAGTCTTCATTATCAGCCATAACCTAAATTTTTCATTATAAAAATTATATTACGGTTCCTAATTAAACAAAATAAATATAGCTAAATCATTAATAACCTGTATGCACGTTAATCACACAAAATAAAACGAAAACAATCAACGTGGACTCGTCGCGTTTCACTGTAAACTTCTATACAGGAAAAAAGGAATTAGTCCTCGTTATAAAATTTGTTTTTTATTTTTTGCAGTTTAATATACTTACTAAATGCTTTGCGTTTTCACTACAAATAGATAAATATTTATGTTTTTTTTTGTAATATTATAAATACCGGCTATTTTATGCGCGCTAACCGTAATGGCGGAATAAAACAGTGCAGGCAACAAATGTCGGCAACACAAAACACAAAACGTAAAGAAGCAATTTGGTGGCTTTGGTTCATAGGCATGGAGACTATAGTCTCCCAGTTCATAGGTATCACAAATCAGATAAGAGTTTACGAATAATATATCTGACCAACTGATCTGAGCACTGCTTACTCTGGTCTCTGGTCAGAGTGCTCAGTTAAATTGACTATTTTCGTAAGCACCTAGTCGAAATCTCTAATCTAACCTCTATCATTATCTAAATGCAAATGATTGTAATTGCAATAATTCTTGACTCTTCAAATGAATGTGAACAGTGGCAATTGTATGTGTATGTACCACTTCGGAAATATGTTCATCTACTTGATTTTTTTTTCGACACAAGACAACTGAAGAGAACG
>NW_019417761.1:47132-49002 GCF_000390285.2 Anoplophora glabripennis | reverse complement strand
TGAAAAATTTTTAATCCAGCAATAATGACTTTTTATACATTGCTTTCTACAATGATGGTTCTCTCCGCAATCCTCTGTAATAAGTAACAAATTCACGTGATAACGTAATTTTTTTGCTGCGTACCGCAGCGGCCCTACTATTTCGTATTTCATTTTATAATCCTTAAATTCCTTTTCTAAACCGTATACGCTAACAGATATATCATTCATCGTTTCAAATTTTACGACATCTTTTAATTTAACAGGAAATTCCATACCCGTCACGTTTAAAACTGTAGAAAAATGTGGATACGACGACACCTCCTGAATTGGACCTCTAGGTGGATATATCGCCGAAGTTATGGCCCATGCGAAACAGTTCTGATCTTGATTTCTTATGTTCACCACAGCTTTCTTGTTCTCGATGAACTTTGGTAACTTCATGTATGAAGACGCACATAGAGGACTATTTTTTATTTATATTTACTTCCACATACAAAATTTCGACGATAGCCCAACCTGAAACGTTAAATACATACATGTATTTAAACAAATCAATGTGTTTTACACATTTACTTACCAGAATCTTTTTCTTCAAATTCCGATGTTTGAGATATCATCGTATCGACAAACTCTTGATAAATATTGTTGAGATCCTTGGATTCGTCAATAATCCTATTAGAACTATTGAATGCTTTAACATCTGTTGTTTCCTCCGTTGGTAATACATATTTGCCGAAAGTTTCCATATTGACTTTTACAGATTTGTGGACCTTCACGATTTCTTCTAGCAATTCCAATATCTTCTCTTTTACTTCATTAAAAAACAAGTTGTAATCTATATGCTGATTTTGACTATACACTCGATAGCTAATAATTCTACGCTTGAACGTGCTGTTGATAATTTGTATACCGTCGCATTTGGGAGTACAAGACATTGTTCTGTGCTCCAGCGTTCTGCGATGCGAATTTATTTGATTAGCGGTTATAGTCTTATTACAACATTTATTAGTTTGAGTAGTTGAAGAATCGATTTTCATACGTTTAGCACTAGGTTCGTCTGCACTGGTTATTCTCGCTTTGCAAGAAATCCTCTCATGACGACGTAAATTGTCACTACGAGTAAACGTTTTACCACATCCACTACATAAATGCATTTTGCTATATTCCACGTTCCTGACGAAGAACTCGACTCTAAATGATTTCAGCTTACCCCATTCCCTCCTTTTAAATATCTGGTTTGAGAGTGTGGGCGGAGCATTCTTTGTTTACTAAATGACGTCACTTCAAAGTCATTCAATGTCGAATGCCTCCTCCCATATACATAGGTCAAATGAAGGTCACCAACTGTTATGACGTCACTTCAAAGTCATTCAATGTCGAATGCCTCCTCCCATATGCAGAGGTCAAATGAAGGTCACCGTGACCTCTATCAATGTCATGCAGGTCACGGATGACGTCATCCAAGGTCATCTCAAGGTCACTCAAGGTCATCCCAAAGTCGAAAGTGGAGGGGGGAGTCTCAGCACCGGCTATAATAACCTACTCCGGTCATTTGGTTCCTGGGTTTTCTCGACTAAAAACTACTCATAACAATAAGCTTGATTTTAATATTTACAATAAATTTATTAATTCTTTCGGCAGTGACAGTGTCGTAGATATGACTTACTCTCGTTTCTATCGTTTAGCTAAAAAAATATTGATTACACATTGTTTTTATAGTGTTTCTGATTTTATGAATTGTACTGACCTTGTTTAAGAGAATTGGGATACTTGCATGGATTCCTCTTCTCTTTTTTAGTTTGTTTTATACATTTCTTTGTTTTTTTGATGACTGACTTCAAATGTACTGTTTGTATATACTGGTGGTCAATAAACTCTCTCTCTCTCT
>NW_019417761.1:38218-46821 GCF_000390285.2 Anoplophora glabripennis | reverse complement strand
ATTATTATTATTATTATTATTATAATAATTATTATTATTATTATAGTTAGTTATTATTTTAGTTTTATACTTCTGCTTTTAAAATTCGGCAGAAAAATTAAAATCGGACCTCCAACGCATCCAGGAACTTTGCAAAATAGTGCCCCAAAAAATTCAATTTGCAGTTGTGCCAAAACTAATAGCCCGACAGCGCCTGCTTTGTGCACACTTAAAGTACCTACATATAACTTACTACATTTGTGTACAGAGTCAGCGCTACAACTTAAAGACGCTAAATTTTCCGATTTTTTCGGGTTTTTTTCGTTTCTAAGTATCCGATCGGATCAATCGACCTCTCGTTTTATACGTATTTCGATTCTCTACAAATTGTCTCTTTATAGCATCCCATTGCTTCGTTAGTTTAGGTTTTACAAGCAAAAAACTTTAAAAAATGCAATTTTTGTATAAAAATGTTTATTAACAAATTAATTAATGGTAAATTGAAGTAGGAAACATATAGACATATATCTACAGACTGTCTTTTACATGATGGCACAGTCTCTATTGATAGGCCTAATATCTAGACTAGACATTTGCTTTCTATCATTATAAGTTCTTCATTCTTTTTTATCTCTATTAAGTAGGTAGTGATAACATTGTCTGGAGACGTTAATATATCTAGTTAATTTTCCAAATAAAACAATCTATATCCTTTGTATTTGTAAAGATAACCATTATATTCAAGTTTCAAGTTGTATTTGTATTTCCTAGAATGATCAATTTTACCAGATATGATAATATATGAAGTAGGTACTCTAAGACTAACTGATATTACTAACTGATTATTGATATCGATTTAATATTTGTGCAAAATGTACTATAACTATGTGTTAACCTTTTAAAATGAAGGGTACTCTTCTAATTTTTGTGAGCATTGCAGCCGTTCAAAGTAAGTCATATTTAGAAACACCTTTAAAATGTGAGTTTAATATTTAATTATATGTGTTTAGATCACACGGTGTTAAAATTTGATTTTAAATTTCAAATTTATTCCATAATTTAGATACCATTACTGAAAATAGCGTAAAAACTTAGGACAGGAGATTTTTGATAGTTAGAAATGCGAATCTGAACTTAATTTTTAGCCATCTTGTAAAGCATGTAAGTTACGCACGAGTTTTCAATAAACATTTGATGGGTATAATGGGTGGTTTTATATTTGAGCTATAACAATTGCCAACGCGTCTCAATGGATGCTTTGCAATTTTTGCAAAACGGTCTGCCAGAATTTGTTAGATGATATTCCACGAGACATTAAGCAAGTTTTATGACAGGAGCCGGCATTGCTTCAAGCGAGATGGGTTTTCCCACGCATGTGAAAATGAAAACTTGTTTTGTCTTTGAAATGTTAAAAATATCACCGCAGAATGTTTATTCAGTATAAAGTGACAGTCTTGTATATGTATCCGGCTCTCGTCGGATTTATCGATTTCGAAATTGGATGACAAAACGGAACAAAGAGTTTGTGTAAAATTCTGTTTTAAAACCGACACACTAATGACTGCTTGAAAAACAGCATTAGGTGATAAATGTCTAAGCCGATCAAATGTTTTTGTTTGGTCCAATAGATTTAAAAATGACCGCCAATAAGTTGATGATGATCTGGCAAACCTTCAAATAACCATCGAAAACATGGCCAAAATTTACGATTTAGTGCACTCTGACCGTTAACTTACAATTAGGAAAATGACTGATGTACTGAATTCAGTCAACTATAACTGAAGATTTAAATGTGCATTAAATGACCGCGAAATTCATTCCGAAATTGTTGTCAGACGTCATGGTATGCACTCCCAACATTTGCGATAAAATTTTAATATATCATCATTGCTCTTATCATTGTTATGTAAATAAAGGTTGTTGTACTAAATAGTATTAAAAATAATAAATATTAAAGATAAATATTCAAATGTTTCAAATGGTTACTTGTCTTTTTTATTCAAATTATAATTATATTCAATATCTTGGTTATTTATTTATGTCCATAAATTATACATTGTTAACTACTGCAGGCACACATTTTTAGAGAAAGGTACGTTAATACTGACAGCAAAGCGGGATTATCGCTCTTTACCACTTCATCACTGTACGCCCTTTCCCCGTCATCCCAGACCGCCAACACGACCGGTTCGATCAGTTCACAGGTCCTTCTTCTATTTTGGCTGGGCCTCGCCGGCTAGGGCCCTTTCTTCTGGCGCTCTTGTTGCGCCGACTCGTCAGTGTAAACCCCTGGGGGTGTCGTGTGTTGATCGCGGACGGCTAACGCCGTTTGTGACCTAGGTTGTGGGTCTGGGTGAGGTCGTGCAGCTATGCAGTTTAGGAAGCGCTTTGCTAAGGTAGCCCTTAGGATAGCGCTAGAAGGGAGAGTGGGATAAGGAAAGTAAAGGGGCTGTGTGTGTGTACGTCGTCGTCTTCAGTTCTTGATATTGGCGATCCTGAAATAGACAGAAAATTTTCGACTCATCCTGCGTCCAGAAGTCTTCACCTATGTCTGTCAACGACCTCTTCGTGTCGGTAGTCCACAGTGTTCCGGATCAGCGGGTTGTTGTGGATTTCGGTGTGCTCAAAAAGCTTTTTCGCGCGCTGTCAGATCGCTTCCAGAGCTGAAGTGAATCTAATAGTGATGGCAGATATTTCACTACCTGTGATTTAATCACTGATATTACAAAATCACGGATCACGACTGTTACTAACTTCCTACCAAAACAGTAACCTAATCACAGTTTATTATGGGACGGAATGAATATTTGATACTTAAATGTGAATGCGCGAGAATGAGTTATATGATCATCTACCTAGTCTATGGTCTGTGGGTGTGATGTGATGTGATAATGTGATACGATAACGAATAACGATAATAGTAACGTATTAGTCACATCACGTGACAAGTCACAATTCACAACATATGCACTGCTTATATTGGAGGTTGGAGCTGGTAAACCGTGATCACGTCACGGTTTAAAATCACTGATATTAAAAAATCGCATTCACGAATCACGTTGATATCGAAAAATCACGATATCGTCCATCACTAGAATCCAAGATCTCGGTGAATGTCGCTGTTGCGGACAAACCAGGAGCCCCCGTCGCGAAACGGGGGGCGAAATTCTCGACGGCGTGCACCCGGGCTAGGTGCGTCTGCGCTACGTGTCCCTACGCGGTTCCAGTGTACGTCAGCTGTGACTGCATTACTGTTCTGATACTTCTGATTAGGGTTCGCTTATTCCGCAGACAGAGAGGGCTGTCCCTGTACAGAAGCGGATAAAACTTCGCCCTCACCGTCCTCGCTCTGCGCGTCACATCGTCAATGTACGACTTCCAAATCAGCGTGCGATCCAGGGTTACCCCTAGGTACTTGACGGTGGTCGTCCACTAGATGTCTTCTCGGTTGATCTTCACGTATCTCTGGAAGCACGTTCGGTACCTACAAGGAAACTTAATACCTGGAATTTTATCCGCGTTGATCGTCTGTTGCATCAGTTCTATAGTTGGCTTACAGCTCTTTTTATGTATCACGGTCGTGCGCTAGGTCCTGAGCATGTCAAATATATGGATGTTGAACAGGTGCGGTAATAGCACGACTCCTCGATAGGTGGATAGGGCTCCCCCCAACTTCTCACATAACTTCCTACCTCTGAGGAAGGACTTCACCAGTCCGACAGGGTAACCAAAGTCGAGCATCTTTGCCAAAAGCCCATCGTGCCAGACTGTGCCTTCGCGACGTCCAGGAAGACTGCTATGGCGGTTATTAAAACCTACGGATGTTCTACTAACCTGAGAATCAGCTGCTTTGTTGAATGTCCACTGTGATAGGCGAACTGCTCGTCGGGGATGACTCGCAATTCGTCCGAACTCTCACGCAGTCTGGTCCTTGCTACTTTGCTCATACTGCTGTAATTGGCAGCAAAGGTTAGATTATTTGTGCATATCCGTCTCAAGGCCCACGACCGCCGCCTCCAGGTCTGTGACGTCACAGATGAGGGGAATGGGTCCGCAGATTCGTTGCATTTCTGCATGAAATCGATCCCAGTCGATCCGCCTCTTGGTAACGGTGTTCTCGCCGCGACGCTCGTCTCCTAGGGTTAGGAGAATGGGTGCTGTGGTTAGTCGCCCCTTGTAGTGCGTCCAACACGTCTGGCCTTCCAACTGCACCGTAGTATATCGGTCCATCGGGTTCGTACGCTACGACGTCCTCGTGGTTCTGCAAGAATTGCACTAACACCCTGCCACGCGTGGTGATGGTCGTGCTGTATCATCCAGGCGATTTCGCGTTAAAATCCCCTATGGCTACAGTTTGGAGCCACGTTGTTACGGTTCCGATATAAAAATTAAAAAAAGAACCAATAAAGAAATAAATATTAATGTTTCAATAAGTAAAAGCCTATCAATCGCCGCCTCTGTCGAAATTGCTACGAGTTTCTTTTTGCGCCCGGAGACCAAGGGAGAAAAGGAGTCGTTGATTGTCTCGCTATTGTTAATGGTCTTGAAAGACGAACGCAAATTTTGCTGATATTATGGCCTAGAAAACCGAAATTATTTGTGTTTATTGAGATCCGAGAAGGGTACCCAGAGAATTGGGATTTGTGACAAGATAAATTTTAGTTTTCTTACGACAAAGTATCTCCTTAGGCCGCTAAATATCACGAGGTATGTACTGGCATTTATTTAATAGATAAATCGTTGGTCATGGAATGTTCCTGGCGTTCGGATTCACAACTCGTATAGCGCGATAACAATACAGTCCTTTTTAGGCCTTTTTCCTTCTGGGAAGCAATTTTCCCCTGCATAAACCTGCACAAATCTGCATATATATATATATAGACCGTAGGAAAGCGCCGATGGTCTATCACAAGTTAAGTGAGAGCGATAAAGTAAGACATAGAAATCCATGCGATAGAGAAGGATGGCTATAATAAAGGCGTCCCGTTTCGCCCTTCCACAAATAAGATCCACTTCCACTTGTAATTCAGCGACCATCTTTGTTTTCGTCGTTTGCCTTTTCTGTAATAGATGTCACTACTTATACAATTCGTATTCGTATTCCGATATGTTAATACAATTCGTTAACAGAGGGCAGCCCTAGAAAGAGTGATGCCAGATCTACTATTAATTAAAAACGAAAGTGTTTGCTTTCTTTTTTTATTAAAAACCATAATTTTTTATTTCTTTTTTACGGCAATAAGTTTTAAGTTTATTTATGTTTTAGAGTTTTTGTATTACTTTCTACCAGGCCGGCTAATAAATAAATACAAAAGAGGAAAATAATTGCAATTATTTTCGTACACTTTTAGGCGTATGAATAATAATTGTAAATAGTTAAAAGTACGTACGAATTTGCGTTGTCTTAATAATACGACACAACACACGCTTCCCAAGTTCATAGACATACTGAAGTGAATACTGATTCTGTCTGATTTGAGGAGGACGACCGGTCGCTCAGTTAAAATTTGGGCCAATAGCATGCGCTCGTCTCCTACTTATTTGTGGAAGGACGAAACAGGCGTGACTATGAAACGCCATCACTTTACCCATCCTTGTCTGTCACAAGTATTTCTATGTCTTACTTTATCGCTCTCACGTAACTTGTAATAGACCATCGGCGCTTTCCTACCCTGTATATATATATATATATNATAAGCAGCCTCACGAAGTATACTTTTCATTGCATTATGAACTTCTGTAGCTGTTTTGTTCTTAAGTGGCTTGGCCCAAACATATTTAGAATAACAATCAATTACTATGAGTATGTATCGAAGTCCTTTGTTTTCTTTAGCAAAACCTTGCATTTCGGCTAAGTCGACCTGCCATAGGTCACCAAATTCTTTTATTATAGTTCTTCTTCTTCGAAAATTTCTTCGAGCGGATTTGTGTAACTCATTAACGACCTGTCTCTTCACATTACTCATAATTCCATTTATATTCAGAATGTATTTATTTATTACGAAAACCATGCACCTTGCCGACCTTCTGAAACCGTATGATACACTTTAATAATTCCGTAATGATATATATATATATATAAGAAAACTCTTATTTAACTTAAATCAAGCTTTCGATAATTATTTATTATCTTTTTCAAGGTTACTGGTTGAAAAAGCTGGTTGGCTTGAAATAGATAATAAATAATTATCGAAAGCTTGGTTTAAGTTAAATAAGAGTTTTCTTTCAACCATCAATTGACGACATCCCCAATATATAATTTTTTTGGNAATTGTCATGGGATGATTCACTGCCAGCTGATATTGAAAGGAAATGGCGACGGTGTAGAACAGAACTTCAGGTGTTGAATGATTTAAAGGTTCCAAGGCAAGTAATTTGTGCGGAAGCAGTCAGATTAGAACTTCACGGGTTCTCTGATGCCTCAAATGATGCGTATGGATCCTGTTTATATGTACGTAACATTAGAAACGATGGACAAATTAAAACTTTTCTGTTAATGGCCAAATCCAAAGTAGCACCAATGAAAACATTGACAACTCCTCGACTTGAGCTTTGTGGTGCATTGGTTCTGGCACAACTTGACAAAAGGTGAAAACATCTACAGCTTTCAAATTTGGTGTGATTCATCGATTGTTTTGAGTTGGATAGTTACTTCTTCGAACTTGTTGCAAACGTTCATTAGCAATCGTGTATCACAAATTCAGTCTCTCACTGATTTAAATCAATGGCGTCATGTTCGATCTGAGAATAACCAAGCTGATATTCTGTCCCGAGGGTTAAGTTATGAAGATTTGATTAATTGTAAAATGTGGTGGCATGGGCCTGATTGGCTCTCAATAGATGAAAGCTTGTGGCCAAAATCTGGTTTTAGGGTAGTACAAGATTTACCTGAGTTAAAAAAATCTGAAATGTTATTTCATACGAGCACTTACATTTCAGATATTGATTTCGTTTAAATATATGTTTTCTTTAAAAAAATATATATCTATGTATATACTTCGTTAAAAATGTGTTTTTATTTACATCGAATAAAAAAAGTGTCATTATTTTATTAATAACTAACAGCTAAATTAATTGAAAAATATTAGCTGTTTATGCACCAAGCACCATTACATTTATTATTTTTAATATTAGTTTTATAGTTAGAGAGATAGCACATGATGAATGAATTTAGATGTTGAGATGTTTGATCTACATACTGTAATACACAACAAAGTGGTATAATATAAACAACATTGCTTCTTTTTTAAGAAAATCATCTTTATCTTTTACGTTTATGTTGTATAAATTATTAATAAATGTTATGTTTTTATTTGCAATTTAGGTAGTATATAATTGATTCATTTTCGAAATCATTATTTATTTTATCTGAAAGTCTTTGTATATACCTGTAAATATATCATTATTTCATTATCATCATGATTAAAATATGTATGAAATATAAAGAAGAGGCCATTGCGTTTTAAAACCATGTTTGATGCGGCCTTCCGAAACACCCTGTATACTTCATAACATTTTAAAAATGTTCCCCTTAAGGCGCCTCTCAATGCCTCAAAAAAATATTTTCTATCCGCATGGCATAGAAGTAATATAATCACTATTAGCCCGCCCTGTATGTATTCAATTTACGACAATATTTACAAATGAATATCCCGAGTAAAGGAAAAAATAAATAAATATGCAGGTTGTGAACAATAGTTAAAAGAGTAAATGGTTTTTAACATTTTATTTTAAAAATTTTTTTCAATATTCTGATTTAACTAACCAAGGAAATGTTACGTTACAAATTACTAAAATAATAATTTTCAAAAATATCAAATGCAACTGGTATCAGACTAATAATAATTATTACTTACCCTATTGTACTATCAGAGTTTTTGGTGCCACGGTGTAGTATATCTCCACACCCCACTCCCAGTCCGAAACATTCCGTAATTATTTGTGGTGGGGTGCGATAGAATGAGAGCGACCAGACTGATGGGGACTTTAAGTTGTCCATCATTGTACTATGCTTTAATACACTCCCACTTATCATATGGGGTATTGCTATGGGGTAATTCCTCTTCTGCCAATAAAGTATTCGTTCTCCAAAAACATGCAGTTCGCATAATTCAGGGAGCAAGGTGTGGTACACCTTGCAAAGTTTTATTTAAAAAATTCGGGATACTGCCACTGCCTTCTCTTTTCATTTTTGAGACAGTGTTGAAATTGCACCAACAACGACATAATATCCCTAGACATTCTGATATTCATAATTATAATACTCGACATGCCGGTCATTTGGTACCTGGGTTTTCTCGACTAAAAACTACTCATAACAATAAGCTTGATTTTAATATTTACAATAAATTTATTAATTCTTTCGGCAGTGTCTGTGTCGTGGATATGACTTACTCTCGTTTCTATCGTTTAGCTAAAAAAATATTGATTACACATTGTTTTTATAGTGTTTCTGATTTTATGAATTGTACTGACCTTGTTTAAGAGAATTGGGATACTTGCATGGATTCCTCTTCTCTTTTTTAGTTTGTTTTATACATTTCTTTGTTTTTTTGATGACTGACTTCAAATGTACTGTTTGTATATACTGGTGGTCAATAAACTCTCTCTCTCTCTCTCTCTCT
>NW_019417761.1:24138-37024 GCF_000390285.2 Anoplophora glabripennis | reverse complement strand
CACAACTCACAACTCTAAACAACAGATGTTGTCAATAAATTAATTTATTAATATTTTATTTTGTATATCAATAAGTTTCAAATAAGAAATGTCACACAATAGCAAATATTTTGAAATCTTTCACAATATCTTGAACACTTTAAACAAGAATTTATTTCGATATGGCTACTTTCCTGAAATTAATGTATTACTGGTTGCGTTCAATAAGCAATTTAAATTTTCTCGTATAACTTCTTGTTTAATATGTTATAACTTATCTCTAATATTAATATCTGGAAATTTAAAATACTTGGCCAATTTTGATGATGCTTTCTATATAGTTGAATTAAATTTGTTTAAAATGAAAATTTTTGAATCTGAAAATTTTTAAGCGAATTTTAATTTTAATTTGTGCACAGATTGTCAACGAAAAGGAAGGTACCTTTTTATACGTCTTATTTGTTTAATTTGACTATTGTTATACAATCCTTTTTTGTCCACAACAAGATAAATAAATAAATAAATAAATAAATAAATAAATAATTCCTTGTCGACTGACTTCTTTTTACTCTGCTTGACTGTTGTCCTTGAGTCCTTGTCTTTTCTGTCTCGATAGATTTCTGGAAACTGTCTGCTATACCGCTTTCTTACGGACTTCTCGGGACCTGCTGCTGCTATTCCATTTTCTCTATCTGGTTTCCTGGAATCTGCCTGCTGCTATTCCTCTTTCTCTCGGCTGCTGTTGCTATTCCGCTTTCTCTCTGCTGCTGCTGCTATTCCGCTTTATCTCTGCTGCTGCTGCTGGTATTCCGCTCTTGCTATATTTGCTTGGTTCACTTTTCCACAAATTTTTGTTCTGTTCTATATTTGGATTCTCCTACTTGGTTACTTTAATACTCTCTCGATAACTGCTTCTATTTTCTCTGGTTTTTTAATCTATTTTTTACAACAACTCTACAAATTTTCTTCGTAACTAATCAATAATTAATTTCTTTTTCCCTTTCTACTATCTTGATTTTTTTTACCCTTGTTAAGGCCTTTCCACATATCTGCTTTTGTTTTTTAAGTGCCGTTTTTCTTTTGCAACACACATCACTTCACTTTATCCATTGCACTTATACACCCTATTCTAGTTTCTTTACAATCAAATTTAAATTATACTTTAAAATATTTCTTATTCTATAATCTTATTTGACTTTTCTATATACTACTTTATTCCTTGTGGATCCCACTTTAATTTTGACATTTCTATGACATATTCCTTTTGACATACAAATTTTTCTTTAAACCTTAATATCTTTTACTAATTATTATTTTACCTTATATTATAACTATTTACGAAAACGAATAATTTCAATTATGTTTTTCTAATAACATCTTGGCATATGCTCTATCTGACCAAAATGATAATAATTTTTATACTTGAATTTTGAAATTTATCCTGTTCTAATAATCCGACTTTCTTCTAATGATTCCTAATACTTATTCAATACTAACAACATTTTTTTTTATAACAAATATTTTCTTAATTTTATAATAACCATTTCAACCATTCTCTTTACCGCTTTGTATTTAAATAGAAATTTAATTTAAATTTTAATTTGCTCTCTCACATCTGATTTCATCTCAATACAGGGTGTCCCGTTCATGTTTAAAAAAAACTTGTGTGCAAGTGCCTCTTGGTAAAATAATGGAGGTAGTTTATGTAACTTTTTTGTCTTTTTGAGATATAGTGTGTTGAAATTATTACTTTCCAAATGGTTGTCCTTAATTATCTCTAAATAGGGTAAAGATAAAAATTTAAAAATTTGTACACGAGTAACCATCAACTGTGCGTTAAGAATAATGTGCAAATGGTTTCTTTCTGAAAAGCAGTATCGCCGATACAGGTAATTGCAATAAAATATGTTAAAAGTCAAAATTTATTACATTTCTAAACGGTTCTGTAAGCTCTAAAGCATACTGCAAAAAAAGGCATACTTGTCGACATTCGGTAGCATGTACCATTTTCGAGAAAAATTAAGTTGCATTTTTTTTGCTCACATAAGCGGCATAACAAAATATTAAATTGAAAGAGGACTTTATCATTGAATGGACTGAAGACATTAGCTACCAACAATATTTGCATTTAAGACTATAATTTTAATTTCTTACGAATCACATTAAACAGTTAAATTGTAAAACATTTTATTAACTAAAAAAAACCTAAATTTATTTTAAGTTTCAGATTGTTATAAACTAACATTTAAAAAAGTAATTCAAAATCAGGAAATGCCATATTTCCTTTCAACACGACAATTCATAGTTTTTATATTGTCCTTTATATTCTAACACTTAATTTGTCCTCAATTTTACAGTACCTTATAGAATAATTATATATACACAATCATTTATTTACACCACAACAAAATAAATCACGTAAAACGACGCCAATGCTCAACGCTCGGGATAACAAACGACAAACAGGCTCATAAAATGGCTAAAATGCTTTTGTAACTACGCCACTTTGTTCGCATACCAAAAGTGGGGGGTGCGAGCACCGATCTGCGCGAATACCCCCACCACGCCAACTTATAATTCTGATTGTTTGATCTTCTGTGACTGAGCACTGGGCGCTGGGCTTCAAATCAGGCTCCTAAAGCAGAGAACGCACTAGGCGGTCGCGGTCCCGTCGCGCTCCCGTCCCGTCGCGGACCGTGCTAGTCGCGATCGCGAGTTCCTTCCCATGTTTTCTAACGTATACATTCGCACTAGACGTTCGCGGTCCCGTCGCGGTCGCATCGCGTTCTCTACCGATCTTTTCCAAAAAACAGAACGCATTAGGCGGTTGCGGTTCCGTCCCGTCGCGGACCGTGCTAGTCGCGACCGCGCGCGGTGGAGTTCCTTCCCATGTATTGTTAGTCCAGGAGAATTACACATTGACATGGCTGTTACTTGACGTAACTTAGATATTAGTAAAAATCGGTCGAAAATAATATATACAATGAAAATATAAGGTTGCGCCAAGAAAAAAAGTTGTGCTATTTGCAGAAAAAATTAAAAACTGCAAAAATACTCAAAAATGACGTGTTTTTTTTAACATTTTCCAACATAACTTCTTAAATATGCAGTTTACAGAAAAAACTATTACTGGTAAAATTGTTTGTTATGAAATTTGCTATAAGATAGAATTGTTTTGATACCTGCGCATATCATATTTTTGTTGCTAAATATCCAAAACGACATAAGAAATTGATGAAAATCGAGGTAATTTGGAAGTGTCAAACTGACAGGCAAGAAATTGTCCAATTCTACTATAAATGTAGATGTAAGTACTTTAAACGATTATAAAACGAAATTCCAAAACCCGATCCAAATCGGTTTCATAGTATTGGTAAAAGACAATTTGTTACTAAATTTCAGCGCGAAATGTCGTTATTTTTTTACGTGAGTGCTGGGGTTAAAGTTAGACATTTTAATCTGCGCTAATTTTTTTACACTTACTTGGACCCCTTAACAATCATATAGAATCGTTAGAATATCAATTTTCTTTTTTTGAATAATTTTTGGAGCGAATTTAAAAGTTAGAAAAATTTTGACTTTATAAACAATTACTTTCGTGAAGCGGTTTTGCGGGTTGGAAAATATACCAAAGTACTAAAAAACAGTTCTCGGAAAGACGCTTAACTTGAAAAAAAGAACGTTCAAATCGGTCCTAAAAGTTCCGAGATATCGAGTGTCAAAGTCAACAAGCGTTAGCTGCAAAACTATGCATAATGTAACAACAACAAAATATAAATTTGGTAGGTTTTTTAAGAACTTTTCGTATGTGCTTTTATAAATATTATCACACGTGTGCCTTTTTTATGAAAATTCAATGAATATCGCCAAGCCGACCATTTGAGCCGCAAAACCGGGGGGAGGGGATGAATGATAGAAATTGAAATTGCGCGTTCAAAACGAGCGTGCCCTCTTCGGCGTTCAATATCTCGGCTTCTACGGCTCCGATTTTGATGATTTTTTTAAAATCAATATATCATAATGAGAGGAATTCAATTATCAAGATTTCATTAAAATATTATAAAGCCCTATCAGCCTATTACGACTACTTAAAATTTCACACATTTCATTGTTGCTGTATATTCATGTAAATAATAATATCGATAGTAGATAATACATAGTCCATTGTTAATAGTTATTAGTTTTAATAATTCGTAATAATGTTTAAAAGCTTGACATTTTTATTTAATATGTAATGTATTTATTTGATATTTATAAAACGTATATCATTGCATTATTAAAGTATTCCGTTTTTTTACAGCATAGTTGCTGTTTTCGCTCTCAAAATTTTCTTCTACAAGCTGTCATACGGTGACCGCTCAATAGAATATTTCGGAGACTACTTCGATTTGAATTTTGAAAATTTGGGACCTGGTGGTTTTGGAAGTTTTATTTAAAAAGAGTTTAAATAAAATAATGCCATTGTTGTAGTACTTCCGGTTATACCGGTAGTCGCCACCTATTTGCTTATTATAAATGGAACATCCTATATATTTTTGCATATTTGGATTCTACGCGTAATTTTAGGGGAATTTTATAAAGCTTCCCTATATTCATCTCTAATGGTCTAATGGTCTTCGACCTATTTCAATTTCATATTTATTGTCGCATTTGATTGACCGAACCGCCAAAACTTGGTTTTTCTAAATTATACACCCCGTATATTTAATCAAAATCTGTTGTAAAAATTTACTCTATATCTATCTATATTACATCTCCATATACCTATCTTTTAATTTTTCTGTTTTGACGGTTTTTGTGATAAATAAAATGATCCATTTTCTTGCGAGGATGGCTATGAAATTGCTAGCAAATTTAAAAAATCAAATTAACCAACCATAACCAACCATAAGTCATCATTTGCTGTTAATGTGACAGTGGTACCTACTTACAATTAGTTAAACACTGATTTGAAAATAATGGAAAACGGTACTTATTCAAATGCTGATATTATAACTGAAAACAGCAATGATGTTGTAAAAAAGTGAAAAACTTTAATAATACGATGATAATGAAAATATAATAAACACGTTTTATAAACATAAATAAATAATTATTTGTATCTATATCTTTTTCTATATTCTATGCATACAATAAATAAATTACATATTAAATAAAAATTTCAAGATTTTATTTAAACATTATTACCAATTATTAAAACTAATACCTTTTAACAGTGGATTATGTTCCTATATCCTACCATCGATATTACTATTTACATGAATATACAGTATAACAAATGTGAGAAATTTTAAGTAGTCGTAATAGACAGAAAAGGGCTTTATAATAATCTTGATAATTGAATTCCTCTCATTTTGCTTTATCGATTAAAAAAAAATCATCAAAATCGGAGCCATAGAAGCCGAGATATTGAACGCCGAAGCGCGCGCGCTTTTTTTTAGAACGCGCGATTTCAATTTCTATAATTCATCCCCTCCCCTCGGTTTTGCGGCACAAATGGTCGGCTTGACAATATTCATTGAATTTTCATAAAAAAGCACACGTGCGATCATATTTATAAAAACACATACGGAAAGTTCTTGAAAAAACCTACCAAATTCAATTTTTATTGTTGTTACATTATACATAGTTTTGCAGCAAGCGCTTGTTAACTTTGACACTCTATATCTCGGAACTTATAGGACCGATTTGAACGTTCTTTTTTTCAAGTTAAGCGTCTTTCCGAGAACTGTTTTTTAGTACTTTGGTATATTTTCCAACCCGCAAAACCGCTTCACGAAAGTATTTGTTTATAAAGTCAAAATTTTTCTAACTTTTAAATTCGCTCCAAAAATTATTCAAAAAAAGAAAATTGATATTCTAACGATTCTATATGATTGTTACGGGGTCCAAGTATGTGTAAAAAAATCAGCGCCAATTAAAATGCCTAACTTTAACCCCAGCACTCACGTAAAAAAATAACGACATTTCGCGCTGAAATTTAGTAACAAATTGTCTCATACCAATACTATCAGACCGATTTGGATCGGGTTTTGGAATTTCGTTTTATAATCGTTTAAAGTACTTACATCTACATTTATAGTAGAATTGGACAATTTCTTGCCTGTCAGTTTGACGCTTCCAAATTACCTCGATTTTCATCACTTTCTTACGTTGTTTTGGCTATTTAGCAACAAAAATATGATATGCGCAGGTATCAAAACAATTCTATCTTGTAGCAAATTTCATAACAAACAATTTCACCAGTAATAGTTTTTTCTGTAAACTGCATATTTAAGAAGTTATGTTGGAAAATGTTAGAAAAAACACGTCATTTTTGAGTATTTTTGCAGTTTATATTTTTTTCTGCAAATAGCACAACTTTTTTTCTTGGCGCAACCTTATATTTTCATTGTATATATTATTTTCTACCGATTTTTACTAATATCTAAGTTACGTCAAGCAACAGCCATATCTCGAAGGTTTTGAGCTTAATTCTCTTGGACTATTGTAATCTATGCATTCACACTAGACGTTCAAGAGCTGGTCGCGGTCGCGTCGCGGTCGCATCGCGTTCTCTACTGATCTTTTCCAAAGAATCTCGGGAACAATGGCGTCGCCAGCCTAGGGCTAGGGGGGGGGCAAGATAAGAGAGGGCATGGGAGAAATATAAATTATAGGTAGAAATAGGTACAGTGAATTAATTTTTTATAAAAATATTTTTAATAAAACCTTTTATATAAATATCTAAAAAAATAAAAAAATTTAACGAAAATTAGGTAAAACATAATCTTTTCGGATTTTTTGAAAATTTGTCGTTCACTTTATTAATAAAATCTCCATGGTTGTCAAAAATAAGCTTTCTGTGTATACTCATCATTACTAGGCCATTGAGACGATTTTGTACCATAGTATACTTCTCAGCCAGGTTTTTATTCTTCTGTTCTATTTTTTATTCCCCCTATATAAAATTGGTACGTTACATATATAGCTTTAATTGCAATGTAAACTTTTATTGTGATACCGATAGATAAAAATTTATTTTTGTTAATATAGAATTCCAGAGCTAAATTTTTTAAATATGGAAATGTACTACTTTTTAACATAAAATTGTATATTTTTAAATTCTTTTGTAAACAAATATTTATACTAATTTATTGCAATTGTTTTTTTAAAAAAATATACCAGTGTATTAATTTTCAAAATTAAAGTTTAAGTAAATAAAATATTTTATTAAAAATTTCCAATCTAAATATTTTCTTAATTTGAGAACATTTTTGTACTCTTCGAATTTCTATGGGGGAGGCAGCTCCCCTTGCTCGGGAGACCACGATGCGATCGAGACGAGCTAGAGAGTATCTAGTGTGAATATTTTTGATAATTGCGTACGATGCTAATTTTATGAATCGTTTAAAATCGAAGTAAATCGGAAACGTGACTACACGAAATTTAATAGAAATTACCTTAGACAAACCTTTCTACAGGTGGTATGCAGCGTCTAAATCTTGTATTTTGCAACTAAATGTCTTCGTGAATAATAGTAGCCCATTGTACTTTCCAGATGGCATACGGAAGTACTGAAAAAATCGCTGTTCGTCTAATAACAATTTTTTTATTAAAGTTTCAAATTCACTCTCTACTTTCTGCTTCTGTTCATTGGATGATTCCAAAATCTTGTGTGCTTTTTTCTTTGACACTTTTCTTCCTCTTTAAATAGAAGAGCCAATCAAAATACCTCTTCCATAGAACTCATTTTCTTAAGTATTAAAACAATATTTTCAAAAATTCAATCTTCAAAAACAGTAAAATTAAATTTTGATTCAAACAAATAGGTATTACTATATGTACACACAGGATTGGTTATCGATATGAAAACTAAAATCCACATATTTCAGTTACTCTATTATAAAAACTATTTAAAAAAAAACAGATAATACCCAATGATTTCCTTATAATATTTAAAGATTAAAATAATCAGCATTCAAATAAAAACGAAGTCAAGTCCTCTATTGGCCCTATCAATTTTTTTTTACTAAGCAAAATGAAAAACGGCCTCTACTAAATAGGACGATTGAACATTAGGAATTGCATCCTCTGGTTTGTAGATGGTAAAATTATACTTATTTCTTATTTTTATAAATGTTCACTAAAAAACAAATTACAGGCAAGATTGCTTGTGAATCATTCGTTCTGTTCAATAGAAATAATTTCCATTTTGTTTGAAAAATACAAATACAAAAATAAAAAATAAGGGTTACAACCCCCAAACACGGAATTACTTGTGAAACATCTGCTTTTTCTTATAACAAGTACTTTTCACTTTGTTTCATTCCAAAATATTGATTAGAACCCGAGATATGACAGAAATACTGTTTTTGGGGGTGAACATGAGGGGCAGTTTGCATCCGTTTAACTCCGTTTTAGGCTAATAGAAAAAATTATTCGTATGATTAAAGAAAAATTAAAAACTTTTTATTTAATAATGTTAATTCTAATCGTACAGATATTTCTCGTACGTGTTCACCCCTTAAAAAGAGATTTTAACGAAAGCCCCGAAACAGGTCAATTTAATTTTATCAATTTGTTTACATAAATCATATTTTTAATTATTTTTGAGCATATATAAATTATATTTGAAAATTATAGTTTTCCTGAAATAAAAAATAAGGGTAGCAATCCCCAAACAGGGAATCACTTGTGAAACATTTGTTTTTTATAAGAAGTAATTCCCACTTTGCTTCTTTCCAAAATATTGCTTAGAGACCCAGATATTTAGAAAAAACTGTTTTTGGGGGCGAATTTTGAGAGTGTATTTCACCCCCTAAATACGTTTTTCCGCTGATAAAAACGCCGCTTCCATAGAACTCATTTTCACTACAAAAACAATACTGCAACTATTTAAAGGAGAGCGCGATTGTGTGCAATTGTCAAATGTGACGGATTTTGTAATATAAAGACCGCGATCAGCTCAGCCCAGAACGGACCGCGATGCAACGGGACGGGACGGGACCGCGACCGCCTAATGCGTTCGCTCCTTAAGGACGGGATTTTGTACAAAAAATATCGTCCAGCGTGAGTCACGAAACGGGACCCCGGCAAGTGCTGCTCTAGCGGCCAACGCTTCAAGGTGTGTTTTTTAACCGAGCTACGAAGTCTGATAATTTACGCTGGACGTAAACGGCTCGATTTTTCAGGAGCGGCTCCAATTTGTGTACATACAATCTTATAAGGAAAGAGAGTAAAGATTTTATTAATCATTAATAGATTATCGAGGACAATAATATTTTTTTTATTAAGTAGGCAATAATTTTTAGTTAATAAGGTTAAACAATCTTATAATTACCATTCCTTTATTATAAAAGCAGATATAATTTTTAAAATTACATGTAGTTTCTTCTTCAAGAGCTTAAAAAACGTATAACAGGAACAGTCAACAGTCTAATGTTTATATTTTCACGTTAACGATCCGATACGTAAATTAACTGCTATTTTCAGTAAAAATGATATAACTTGAATTATTTTTTTACTTTGGTGAGTCGTATTAATTTAAAAACACTGCCTAATTACTAAAATATATAGCTACTTATATATACTTATACTAACTTGCTACTAATTACGTTTGTAATTAGTAGCAATATATATGTATAGTAGGGTGGCACAAAAAAAACGATTTTTTTTTGTGTCGTGAAAATATGTTAGTTTAACATGTTTTAAGAGCTCCCTCAAAAAATCAGCTCAAAAATTTTTTTTAGAGGTCCCAAGATTTTTAAAAATTTCCAAAATCGTTAAAAATTGAATTTTTTATCTTTCAATTTCAATTCAATAAAAAATAAATTATTAGTTCGTTGATATTTATTTTTTAGAGATCGCTCGAAAACATAGATACACTACTTTGAAAATTAAAATAATTATGAGTGACCTTTAGAAATTAAAATATCGATTTGAAACTTTCAGAATCGAGATTTTTTTCAACCTAGAAAATGATAAAAAAACGGGAAAAAAATTAAACACAAAAAAATTAAATTTGACGATTTTGGACATTTTTAAAAATCTTGAACGACCTCTAAAAAATTTTTTCTTTGACCTGACGTTTTGAGGGGGCTCTTAAAACATGATAAACTAATATATTTTCACAGGAGACACGAAAAAAAAATAATCGTTTTTTTTGTGGCCCACCCTAAATTGTATAGGCATAACATATTATATTATATATTATTATTGTATCTATCAGGGAAATATTATTAAAATTTTAAGTTATTATTAACAAGATGTGTAATGGAATTCCCCTAGCAGGTAAGACCGTCAAGAAATTGTTCTTATCTAATTCCAATATAATGATTCCCACTGCAAAAAATGACTGAGCAAGATACCGTTGGACTGGAATATAATTACTGGTAAATAATATAGGTACATATAATTTCATAAGGGTGCATAAGGGTGAAAAATTTGAAAAAGTCAATTGAAGAACCATACATTCAAGGTATGCACCAGGCTCGGTCCCTACGCAGCAACTCGGCATTGAAATATTTGAAAAACTTGTTCCCATATTTATTTAGCCATACCCATACAGAGGTCTGGTGGGACTAAACGTGCAGCTGGTAGAAATGTATACGCCCAGTTGAAGAATGCGCGTGCGGGCAAATAATGTCCCATACAGTTGCTTTGGTCAACTGCGTCGTGAATTTCAGTTCTAGACAAGTAGCTTGGCAGTGCAGTGCGGGAATGCGGAATTTGGTGTGATTCAGATAATTTTAATTTACTATAGGTACCTTCTATCAATCATTCATATGACAATTGCGAAAGGGAGAAATAAGAGGGATATTTTGTTTATTAATATTATCACAACATGGCATTTTGGAGACCTTTTGAAATGGAACAAAATGAAATTTACCATCAATATAATAAAATTGTTTGAGGACATAAATAATTAAAATATGTTGTTGGTCAAATGAACATATAATAAAAATTTTCTACACATTATACAGGGTGAGTCAGAAAGAATGGGTCAACGGTAAACTGGAGATACTAGACACCAAAATATTATGTTTGAGCTCATCATGCATTATAGGAAAGTCGCTGGTTTAATAAATACAGGGTGTTTAAAGTTTAAATTTTATTCTGAAATTTCTCAATAATTCAGAAAGTTTTGATAGCATGACTCTGAAAATAGGTAGTGTTCGGTTTTTTGGTGTGAGAACTACGAATTTGAAGCTTATTTTGACGTTGCTCCTAGAGGGCGCTAGTTTCACCATATTATTTAGGTAAATCAAAACATATTTTTTTTAACTGTTGAGCTATGCTTAAAAAAAGCTAAAAATCTAAAAGAACGTTCAATTCTACATAAAAAATGTACTCTTGTTTAGGTTGCCTAACTTTATCGGTTTCTGAGTTATTTGCATTTAAATGTTTCAATAACAATTATTGATAATAGTAATAAAAAGTGTCCACCACCTACCTCAATACATTTTATTATACACTCTTAAATGTCTGAATATTAAACAAAATGTCCCTATTATTTTTAAATGCATTTGCAGTTACTTGTATTTTCTGCCTCAACTCCTCAACAGAATTAATTTCTTCACGATACACCACCTCCTTCAAGTTTGACCACACTGAGAAGTCCAGAGGGTTTAAGTCTGGACTTCTTGGTGGCCAACTAAATTCATTCCCACGTCCAATCCACCGACGAGGAAAATGAATACTGGCGTACTGGCAAGGCAAAATGTGGTGGCGCACCGTCGTGCATACACATACTCTTTCTTAAAGCGAGTGGTACATCATCTAGAAGCTCATTTAAATTATGTTGAAGAAAGTTTAAATAATGAGGTCCAATTAGATTGGGTGGCAATTCAAAAGGTCCTAAGAAAAAAACAGAAATTAAACCACACCAAATATTCACCTTGAACTCATGTTGAAAATGTCTTTCTTTTACAGCATGCGGAATTTCACAAATGATTGTTCTTCCAATTGAAAACTCCTCGTCTAGTAAATGTCGCCTCATCAGTAAATAAAATCTTATTGAGGAAATCTGGGTTTTTCGTTTGCATATTTTGTATAAACTAAGCAAATTGTAGGCGAGCTAGTAAATCTTGAGGCAATAAGTGCTGAACCGGAATATAATGATATGGATGGAGCATTTCTTTTTTCAAAATTCTACAAATGGATGATTGGCTTACCCCCGTTGCCGCACTTAACTGACGAGTACGAGTAGTAAAATTTTCTTTTCATCGACTGTGATAGATTTTGGAGTACCATGGTTACTTTTTGCTCGAAAAGATCCAGATCCGCCTAAGCGATTGTAAAGATTTATGAATAGTTTATAATTAGGTAATCTATTTGGATACAATTGCACATATCTTCGGGCCGCCGCATGTTCGTTAAAATTAGCCTGAGCAAAAACACAAATCATATCATGCATCTCACTGTTGCAAAAATTATGATGTCATGGCATTTTTTGATCACTAGTTAATAATTTTGCACAAATAATAAATCACACGCACGCAAAATACGTTAATTATTTATTGACATGAAAATTTGACACAAGCCTACTTAGAAAAGAAATAGCAACATCAGCGCCTGAAAGAAAATCACCACAAAATACATTGAAACTTTTAAATGCAAATAACTCAGAAACCGATAAAATTAGGCGACCTAAACAAGAGTACATTTTTTATGTAGAATTGAACGTTCTTTCAGATTTTTAACTTTTTTAAAGCATAGCTCAACAGATAAAAAAAATATGTTCCGATTTACCTAAATAATATGGTGAAACTAGCGCCCTCTAGGAGCAACGTCAAAATAAGCTACAAATTCGTAATTCTCACACCAAAAAACCCAACACTACCAAGTTTCAGAGTCATGCTATCAAAACTTTCTCAGTTATTGAGAAATTTCAGAATAAAATTGAAACCTTGAACACCCTGTATTT